>NC_079229.1:19930522-20230522 GCF_029633865.1 Lampris incognitus | reverse complement strand
GATGTGAGGGATGTGGTGCTACATAAATGTGCTCCACCTGGGATGCAGCTAACGTTGCTAGCAGTCTTTTCTGTGCCCTTTAGCAGTACAAATATTACCAGGTCTTGTCATGTTGTAAGAGACAGTCAAACATATGGAAGTTCAACTTCTCGCAAGAATGCACCGTAGCTGTTTATATTTGGTAGGTTTGCAATGTAATCTGATTCATAAAGGGGGGGATAAATTGTTGGGGTTTTTTTTGCGGCGTCTCTTTTTGCGTGTGTTTAATGGCCGATCCCAAGGGCCCCTTTTCCTCAGCCACTGCTAGATACATACATACAATGCCCCTTAAGTGATTCATATGTTAACAAGTATCAGCTGTGAGTCACACTGCAAAAAAAAAGAAAAAGTTTTCAGCCATGACCAACTCAATCATGCCGATTATCCTTAATTATCCTTTTACCCAAATATGTTTCTCACTTACCCTTTCAAAGCTAGCATACTGTAGAAATGCACTCAAAAAGTGAGTGAGAGAGAGAGAGAGCGAGAGAGAGAGATGGAAATGGATCTTAACGAATGGCCAAAACAGGGGGTCCCAGGGTCTTGAATTACACAGTGGAATTTCAAACCTTTTCCATGTTTCCACATTCACCCAACCACTGCCCCCCCCCCCCCAAATGCCCCACCCCACCACCAACCGCGAGCCATGAATGAACAGCTACACGCTATGGCTGCTTTTAGCTCGGCACTCAGCACATGATTGACGACTCACACGCTCGCTGACAGTCATTACGTCAGCAGATCAGTATTTCTGTGACGGGAAACGTTTCCCCTGCCTAAAACCAGACCTTACTGAACTGTTTTGGGGTAGTTAGTCATTTGCTGGTGGTACCCAAGTGTGGTGTGATAGATAGAGGCCATGCAGTGTGAACGTGGCATCCATATGCTTCAAGATAACCACGTGTCTCACCGGGACACATTTTGGATGTCCAGTGGTGGAGTGAAAACATGGAACAGATGATGTGAGACCACGTCACACCCTCCTTCAGATGTCTTCTTTGATTCAACTCTGTCTGCCCGTCTGTCTGTCTCTCATACTTTCTCTCATATATTCGCTTATCCCCTCAGCTAATCTTCTGCACAGTGATCCATCCACCCACACAAACAAACTCACAATCTCTTTCTCTCTCTCTCTCTGTCTTCATCCATCTTTTATCTTTCACCGCTCTGCTGTCAGTCTCTCGGTTCGGTGGAACTGATGTTGACTCTGGCTCAAAACCTTTGTCTCAGCTGCTGCTGGGGGGAAGGGGGGTTATTTTGAGAAGTGGACAAAGAGGAATGGGATGGTTGGCATACCAGGGGAGGCACACAGCATCACCACACACCCACCAGGCTGTTGACACACACACACACACACACACACAGATACTTGCTGTGTGATTCCTCCCTGCAGTCTTATTAATCATATGCTATACTTATCCCATATCGGCTCTCCTATCTGATAAATATGAGTGCAGATAAGCGAGGGGATTGAGCATGACATATATTACATGATGCATCAAACAGTTCTGCATCAGCTCAGCCCTGTCCAAACACTGGCATAAGCACCATGTCAAAACTGAGGCAAAATGTAGCATATTCAAGTAATAAAATGTTTCAACTAGGCAAGATTTCTTGAAACAAGATATTCATGTTGTGTTCAGATATGTTCTTACCAGAAAGACCGATAATCTTGAAAACAAATTAAATTGCATTGATTTTAAGCTATTCAGTCTAGTCCGGAGTAAAACTCGAGTAAAACCCGAATTTAATCATCAATCACCAGTCCCCCATTAAAACCTTTCTTATCTTACTTTTAACGATACTCTTTTTATGATGAAATAGCTAAGCTAGATAACCCAAGGTAAGTGTTCTTTAACGGTGCTAAAGAATCTTACCCAGTTCGTGAGTAAGTGAATCTTGAAACAAAATGTTACTGTTTGATTTGTGATTTTCTGTCAGACTTGTTCAGATATAACGTTTTTGTTGTTGTTGCTGGGAACTGTTTTCAGTGCCCCCTGCCCTGCCTATTTAAAGGGGACTTGCCAAATTCAGTATTTCAAGTTCACCCTGACTTCAGCCATTCTAATATTGATGGGGAAAAAAAGAATGAAAAGGAGAAATAAATAGTGAAAGGTGGGGTTGTGACTGCCGTCAGCATGTCTGTGTTCCTCAAGTCATGGGAGGCGTGTCCAGCCCCTCGCTCCCATACTGTACTAATTATAAATCGTACTAATTATATTGTAGGGAAGACCCTCATTGAGGCTACCATTCCTCAGACACCCTCGCCGGACACTGTTGCCACCATCCAGGATCTGTATCAGCGGAGCAGTGAAGGGCTGGACCCTCAGCAGAGTCAACAGCTGAAAGACCTGCTCCAACAGTTCGCTGAGATTTTCGCTGCACGCGAAGAGGAGTGCACCCAGACCAACCTGGTGCAGCACACAATCGACACTGGTACAACCCCACCCATTAGACTGCGACCCTACCGGTTAGCGCTTGCCAAGCGTGAAGCTGCAGAGCGGATGATTCTAGAGATGGCTGCGGCCGGGGTGATAGAGCCATCCAATAGCCCTTGGGCCACCCCTGCCATCCTGGTCAAAAGAAAGATGACACCTGGAGGTTCTGTGTGGACTTTCGTCAGCTGAACAATGCAACTCGCAAGGACTCCTACCTCTTGCCCCGCATTGACAACGCTCTGGACCACATCGCAGGGTCACAGTGGTTCAGCTCACTTGACCTACGGAGCAGTTACTGGCAGGTGGAGCTGGCACCAGAAGCCAGACTCAAGACGGCCTTCACCATCGGTCAGGGACTCTGGCAGTTTCGTGTGATGCCCTTTGGTCTCTGCAATGCCCCCGCCACGTTCGAGAGACTAATGGAGAGGGTGCTGGCTCACATTCCCCGCAACCGGTGCGTGGTTTACCTTGATGACCTTCTGGTTCATGCCGCTGACTTCGAGCTGGCCCTAGAGAACCTCCGTCAGGTCTTCCAAGCCATTCGGGGGGCGGGCCTGTGCCTGCACCCCAAAAAATGCAACCTCCTTCGACGTGAGACCAAGTTTTTGGGCCATGTGGTGGGGGCAGAGGGCGTGGCCCCTGATCCTACTAAGGTGGAGGCGGTTGAGAAATGGCTAGTTCGGCGAAACGTCAGCAAGGTGCGCAGCTTCACGGGGCTCGTCTCCTACTACCGATGTTTTGTCCGCAACTTTGCCTCCATTGCCAGTCCCCTACACCATCTCACCGAGAAGGGACGGGAGTTCCACTGGGACGACAACTGTGCAGCCGCCTTTGCCCGGCTACGCACTGCCTTGATCACTGCACCCATCCTTGCCCTTCCTGATCCTAAGTGCCGCTTCATCGTTGACACAGACGCCAGCAATGTGGGGCTGGGGGCCGTCCTGTCTCAGGAAGTTGCTGGGGTTGAGAGAGTGGTGGCTTACTACAGTTGTGTCTTGAGCCGCCCTGAACGCAATTACTGCGTTACACGACACGAGCTCCTGGCGGTGGTCGTGGCGTTCAATCATTTTCGCCCCTATCTCTATGGCCAGACCTTTCTCCTGCGGACGGATCATGCGGCCCTGATCTGGCTGCTCAGCTTTAAGGAGCCCAAAGGCCAGGTGGCTAAGTGGATTGAGGAGCTGCAGAGCTACAACTTCGAGACCCAGCACCGAGCTGGGCGCCTGCACAGCAATGCAGATGCCCTCTCCCATCGTCCCTGCAAGGATTGTAGACATTGTGAGTGCCAAGAGGAGCGAGACAGAGCAATCCTCCAAGTGTCCACCACGCGGCAGGTTGAGCCAGAGGAGGCATGGCTGATGGCAATGGACAAGCAGGAGTGGCAAACAGCGCAGGATAGTGATCCCACCCTGGCGGGTCGACGCCAAGACACGCCCCCACTGGCAAGCTGTCTCTGCCATGTCGGTGGAGACCAAGGCCTACTTTTCCCAGTGGGCCACCTTCGCCCGGCATGATGGACTGTTGTACCGGGTCTGGCAAGCGCCGGGCCGGGGAAGAAGTGTGTGGCAGTTACTGGTGCCCAAGGACTGGTGCCAACGAATGCTATGGGCAGCCCACGGCTCGGTGGGGACAGGTCACTATGGGGTGGCAAAGACGCTGAACAAACTGTGCCAACGGTTCTACTGGGCCGGATGCAGGCATGACACTAAACTTTTTGTGCACTGTTGTGATGCCTGCACTGCCAAGAAAGGACCAACCAGACGCTCCCATGCCCCTCTACAACAATATCAGGTGGGGGGCCCCCATGGAACGGGTCGGTGTGGACTTTCTTGGCCCATTTCCCACCACAGACAACGGAAACCGGTACATCCTTGTGGCCATGGACTACTTTACCAAATGGCCTGAGGCGTATGCGGTCCCAGACCAGAGAGCTGCCACTACAGCCGAGCGGCTGGTGTGTGAGATGTTCTGTCAGTTCGGTGCGCCCGAAGAAATACACAGCGATCAGGGGCGGAACTTCGAGGCACAGGTATTCACTGAGGTGTGTCAACGCATGGGGGTGAAGAAGACCAGGACAACGCCCCTCCACCCCCAGAGCGACGGACTGGTGGAGAGGTTCAATCGAACGCTCACAACACAACTCGCTATTGTCACCTCACGGCACCAGCGAGACTGGGACTGTCATCTACCCCTGGTCCTGTGGGCGTACCGGTCGGCAGTACAAGAAAGTACTGGGTGTACACCGGCCGCGCTCATGTTCGGGAGAGAACTGCGGACCCCTGGGGACTTAGCCTTTGGCACGCCCCCGGGTACTGACCTTCCCAAGATACCCGGTTTTGAGTACCTGCTGGACCTCCAACAACGTCAACAACGGCACATGAGTTTGCTCGGCAGCATCAGGAACAGGCAGGTGCAAAACAAAAGCGGGCATATGACACTCGTTGTCAGGGCCGCTCCTTCACCCCAGGAGCAAAGGTGTGGGTCTTCAACCCAACCCGGAAGAGAGGAGTCTCCCCCAAGCTCGCCAGCCAGTGGGTGAGGCCCTGTGAGGTGTTGGAGCAGCTTTCGGATGTTGTGTACCGGGTGAAACTGTGTGTCCGGGGGTGGGTGGTAGTTCTTCACCGGGACCGTTTGGCAATTTACCGCCCCTTGGCTGAAGAACCTGTAGATCAGTTTAGCCCACCCGGGACGGTCCCTCCTACACCCACAGGCCCTACCAACTGGACAGACAGTGGGGAACAGGGACCCGTGCCCCCGCGGCGGTGGAGACGGCTTCCCCTTCGCTATAGGGACTTTGTTGTCGGCTGAGGACAGGTGACACGCTGGAGGGGGTAATGTAGCGAAGTTGCTACCCTGTCAGAATTGTGCCAATTGTCCTGTTTTACACATCAGGCACTGCGCGCATCTTGTCAGTTGTTATTAAATGTTTTGTAAGTGTTTTATGTGGTTTTATGTGTTTATGTGATTACTATTTGTTGTGGTGTAATTGTAGTTGTCATTCTGTTGTGTTGTGTAACCTTGGAACTGAAACCCTGAACAACTTTGTTGTTCGAGTAGATGACCCCCATGTATTGTGTCACGTTTCCGTAAATTCTTGTTTCTGTGTGAGTTCAATAAAGGTGCTGCAAAGTTGCCTTTGTCGTTGCTTCTACGTTCGCCACAATATTATTAGTACAGTCTTTTCTTCTTCTTTCGGCTTATTCCCTGGTTTCTCAGGGGTCGCCACGGCAGACTGTTAAAAAAACATTTTTTTTGTTTCCATCGGTAGGTAGCCTGTGAGGGTACAGCTCCAATGGCGGCCGTTGTTAATCTGGGCCTCGACTGATCCGGTATGGTTTTGTCAATCCGCATAATGATTTGGCAACAATTTACGTCGGATGCCCTTCCTGACACAACCACTGACCCTATGGACGGGGGCATTCCAGAATTCACGGACTTGCGCTCACGCCTGTCGCCAGAATTAGAATGAGTAGATACGGGATGCTAATTATCAGCCCTTGAATGTTGCCGAAATACGAAGAGGTGAAGACCTGACGCTTTATGGTACGTGGAAAATCCTTACTTCCCGGTTCATTTTTCAAGCCACGCTGTAAACAGATGACACCACACAAAGTTAAAGTGGAAGGAAAGAAAGGGTCTGTATTAATGACGCATTTACTCTGTACAAATGTGTTTACTGTTTTTTGGTCAATTACAAATGTGTGATTCAATGTAATGTAGCTGGCTAGCTAGCTACATTACATTGAATCATTGGCTATATTACGTTGAATCAAGCTGGCTAGCTTGATAGCCGTATAGCAGACCTCATGCAGGGTATGCTATCCAGATATCAGATGATTTTAAACGTATGTGACACTTCCATACATGAGTCACGCCGATGTATTCACACGAAAGTTTAACTGAATGTGAGGGAAGTGTTTATCTTAAACCGGTGGAGTGATGCCACAAAAGTCATGCGGATGAAAAAAAGGCGAGGGACGGGGAACGCTGAAAGCAAGGTGGCAGGGAGGACATGAACTTAAGGAAGGAAAATTGGAAAGGGACTCTAAGGTGTAAAAATGTGTTAAAAAAAGGGGGGGGGGAGGAAAGGGGATAAATACCAAGTAGGGCTCTGTTGTTATTGGGTCGATGCAAAGGTGAGATGTGTTCATATCCATTCTGAAACTGACTGCAGACTCAGACTCACGCTGTCTCAGCAAAACGCTTGGCAGAGCACAGCCCCGATAGGCTGCAGTCTTACCAAGGGAGCATGTGACTATGCATAGCTAGCTGCATATCTTAAAGCATGCCATCAGTTAGCAAAGAGCAAGATTTTTAAGCAAAGAGGCTAAAACCAATATTTAAATTAATACATTTCAACAACATGAAAGGGGGATATCTTTTTGAACGTGTAAATACAGATACATTTCACACAACTTTCAAAAAATTCGAGTTGTGGGATGTGACGTGTGAGATGTTTGTCCCCGAGTGGACATTTGCAGATAATGATAATTAAACCAAACATGTTTAAATGTGAGTCAGTGCATAACTGTGATCAAGCTCTCCATTTAACGTGGGGATAACATGTTTATGCAGCAAATGTGCAAGACATCTGGTGAGCTGGGCAAAATATAAACTAATTTTCTAATTTTTCTTGTCACTTTTCCTCAGTGGACAGCAGCTTTTGAAATGGTTCTATCTTTTCATTTAATAAAATACACATGAAAGATCGATAGATAAGTAGGCCAAGTAACCTGATGGTGTGAAAATCCTTTTTTTTTCTTCGCTTGGTGACTCAGGAAACAGCATAAACAACAAATACATTTTTTCCAGGGAATATGCAGTACCATTTCTGGTAGCTGGTTGACTGTACAAATGACACACACACACTTTGCAGCTGTCACTCAAATTACTGGAAAAACCTCAGGGGGCAAAAACTGTTATTAAACAAACTCAAAATGGTTGAAAAATCAAACATGATTGATGGTCCTGGATAGTCCTGGCGGCAAATCGCATAGCAAAGAAATCTGGATTTATGCAGTTTGTGCACCAAATCTTAAAGAATTCAAAATTTTAATAAAGGAGATATAACATTATTTGATTACATTTAACTGGTAACTGTAGTTCCTCCTAATGGTACATTCAGTGTCACTTTTTAAATACAGAATACAATGATAAGAGGCACAATTTTTTCAAGATACATACAAATTTGTGCTTCCAGCATCATTTTCTCCTTATCAATAATGCCAATAACGCCTTTTTTTTGTTGCTCATCTTGAAAAACTGTTTCCAGTGCAAACCTTATCTTTGCTGTGTCTACCGGAAAGGTGTCCCGTAGAAGGTAGAAACAATTTATTAGTCAAAAACAATTTTTACACATACCTAGAATTTGTCCTCTGCATTTAACCCATCATAATTATTAGGAGCATTGGGCAGCCAGTTGTTGTTTACATTATCAGAGACTTGAGAGAATGCAAACACAAATAATTCAGCCCCTGATTTGTCGCGATTTCTCCAGCGTAGCATGCATGACACTACCACAGTGGCACAGGCCTATATCAAATGCAATGCCGTTGGCACCTATGGCGGGGGCCTGTGGTCCCCTTGACACAGAACCATAAATCGGACAAGGAAAAGAAAATATAAAGAAAATGGACTCATAATGAATGTATGTGTAACCAACCTTACCTATTATGAGTCCACATAGAACTGCAAACAAAAAACAATATTGCAAATGGGAGTGAACTATTGTTGACAAATTTTTTTTTTATGGTGTTGAGATGAGGCCACATACACGTTGCATTCATCAGTTGAAAGAAGTCATTCAACAGACCGCTAGGTGGCAACAATCAACCACTTTCAAGTCCTCTATGAATCCCCCAATAACTTCTCTTCTCACAAACGTCATACCATTGTTTGGCAGTTTTTTTTTCTTTCTCCAGTATTAGATTAAGGAATATCAAAAATTTAACAAACGAGCTGACTCGCTAGTTCTGTATGTTTTCTGCAGGGAGGCCCATAATTTTTTCTTGATACAAAAGTGATTGACACTTGTCCCACAATGACCATAATGTACTGTTATAGCCGTGCTATTGCAGTTACCTAACTACTGTCCTGCTGAACACGTACATAACAAATTATGTGACACTATTTTGTAAAACTATTTTTGATGCTAGCATTTTCATAACAGCCTATGTTCAATATAATGAGGCAGCACTGTTGTAATCACCACTTTTGGTTTCTCGCACATTGTCATCAGCAGGATATTCATAGTGAGAGAAATATTGCAGAATTAGGGAAGGTAAAATAACTTTGGACATTAATTGGTGGGTGAAATTCAATTTCACAGACTTAATAGCCATAGCCCCATGGCAGATTGAACAGGATTTACTGTTTTCCTGCTCAGTGCACTGCTTTCCTATGGTTTGCATGTTATGATGTCAAGTCCATCAATGCCATGGTAATAGCTATAGGAATGCTAGTTAGCCATGAACAGTAGATTCACATTTTTTCTTTTGTCTCCTTCTCTAACGCAGTCCACTGTGTCATGCCTGTGTAGCTCTCGTCTTAACCCTCTTTTTTTACTACTCATGCTGTAAAACTTCAGTACACACTTTAAAAAGGTTTCTGATTGTGAAATTCCTGACAACAGTTGTAGGCCAGATTCCTTTGGCCCACATTCAAAACAGGGATTATTTACCATTCACACAAACTGTTTTTGTCATTACAAAATAAACCATTCACTGTTATTACTGACACCCATTGTATACAACACTTTGTTTGTTCATACCTAATGTTTATTAGCCATGTTTTCATACAGCAACATTTCAATCAAAAGTATTACATTTACAGTGCAATGTGAATAGCGGAAAATCTTTATCCATGCAATACACAGATGATATGCTGCTGAACACTAATACAGTATTGTGACAGTGTTATACAAGGCTTGGGTAAAGAGAGGACATACAATTGCACGTCTTGTTGGTCTCCTGCACAAGTGCGTCAGGTTGCCAAGGGCAGCAGTGCAGCCAGGTGGTATCCTGGACCGCTTGCAGGGAAGCATCCGGACTCAGGCTGTTTGCTTTGTAAGGCCTGTTGTATTCCGGGCAAAAAAAAAAACCCACCAAAGGGACAAGCAGAGCACAGTGAGGGCCAGGAGTCTGCCACTTGTAATACGGATACAACGCATCCTGCATCCTGGATTCTCGTCAGAGTTAAACCCCGTCCATGGAGACCAAGGAGACAAACATGGGATTAGGAGTGCTCTTCTCCCACGCCGCTCCTACACTTGTTACATGATGTTTGAGCGCCACCATCCACCCCCCGGAGACCGCATCTGTTGCTATGACAATGCTAAACAAACAGGCTGGATAGATGTCGTGGTTCTGATACATATACTGTAGCTGTGGTGAGGTTTAACCTGCATGACATTACAATGGTTTGTGTTTGCATGTGCACGATTTCAGTCTAAAGTCTTGCTTTTCTCTATTTGAGGCAGCGGGATGGATAGATGAGAGAGGAGAGACACAGAAATGGGGAGAGATATTACAGAAAAATGAAGAACTAGTACTTTAGGTCAGGTGGGGCGCGGTGTCTCAGTCTGGGAACATTTCGATCTGTATTTCCTTTTCCCCATAAAAAAATGAATTATCAAAAACATCACATTTTACATTGACATACATTAATGCATTTGAACATTTAGTATGATTATTATTATCATTATGATTAATAATGATCATTCTAATGATAATCGACTTTTTTTTTTTACACTGAAAAATAAACTACACAAAACAAGACTTAAAATTTTAGGCTCAGAGACCAGTTCAGTATCTAACCTCAGGCATCCTTCAAGCAAATCACACTGTGTTCACACTCTTCTTTCAACAGTGAAGGCCTCGGGAACCAGCCTGCTTACACATTCAGTATAGTTACAGGAACTGTTCAATCAATGCAAACTGGAGTCCACCAAATGACACACATGCAGTTATTTAGGCCAGTGTCTTACAGGTGCAGATCGGGGCTTGCTTGTAAACCCATAGTATTAATTATAACCTGGTTACTAGCTGTTTATTTTACAGAAAATATGACGGAAGTAATTTTATTTTTGATAACTTGCTGCTTTTGTTAAGTTGAAGAAATTGAAGCCAGGGCAACACATTCACTTTCAATGCATTCAATCAAAATTTGGAATGAGAGAGTTGCCATATCTCAAATATGAGAATCATTGTTTTGCTGTTAGCAAATCATTTTCCAGAGATGTTCATAGTGGGGGAAAGAATGAATTGAAAGTAGATGGTGGGTTTTCACAAAACCCACTTTGGACAAGTCCTAGGGTGTAACAATACCCTTAGACTCCTGCATAAGTGCCATTGTAAAAGAAAGGCTTGTCTGTCACACAATGACCAATGACCTCGGGTGTCCATCTCTGGACCTTGGGCTTTTTGTCCTTGTCCTGTCGGACGATGATGGTGCTTTTGGATGCCAGGGAAGGGTCCTCATCAAAGAAATTGAAGGGTCGGAGAAAGAAGCCTACGGCATTGCCAGGTGTTGCAGTGTTGGGGATGTCTTCTGAGTGAGGCACATGTAAGAAGCCCACAGTCACCCAAGCAACCAGGTCCTACAGAGAGGAGCGCAACACAACGTGAAGGTTTTGGACATTTTTAACAACCGGATGTGGTTTTAACCTACGTATTATAAGTGCAAACAGCAGAAAAAGGTCAACATTTTATGGGTTGCTTCGACTTGCCAATCAAATCGCAACTGGAAAATAGGTTTCACTTGGGAGGCGCCCAGTTGAACTCCAATGACATAACTGCATCACCCCAAATTCCTAGGCAGTTTTCCTGCTATCACTTAAGCTAACACAGCAGACATGACCAATAGTTTGTATTACTATAGTTTAAAAAAAAAAATTGAAGTCTGTCAAAGATTATTATACACTTTTTTTAATGAAGTCATGCATGATGGGTCCATTGCATCACCACATGGCCATCTTGCTTGGTTAAAAACAAAACAGTGATCAGATAACTACTATAGCCGATGAACTGTGTACATGTGATTACTTGTATCAGCAGAAAATACATATATGCAATGTCAGAAGATCATGATACCACACCGAAAGTAGAGGTCTCAAAGAGCCAACACATATTCATGAAACTTGAGTCATCATAAACTTTGTTGTCACTCAGCTTACCTCAAGACCACCTTCTTTGTTTGTTAGTTTTAATGGTGTGCATGTTTGTGTATATACTTTATGAGTGTGTGTGTGTGTGTTTGTGTAGGAACCAGCTAGCTCAATGCTTTTTGTCTATTGTAGATGTTTTACCTGGTTGACAATATCTTCATTGTTGCGGATGTAGTCCTCAAAGGACACCACAGGCTCCCATGGGTCATTTTGGGTGTAAATGCTGCTGCTGGTGGCCTCACTGTCTCTATGGCAAGTCACAGCCAGTGGGTATCTACAGAAAGAGTTTAATCAGTAAATGAGTGGCTGTCAAATCACTGTCATTAAGACAGGCAGCAAACAAAGAGTTCAAGTAGAGCCACAATACAGCTGTCATTCAGTGTGGCTCATTATGGGTTCAGTGCCAGAAATTTTAGATCAGAAAATATTTGTGACCTTACAGGGGGGCATTGTAACCTCAATTTTAGCAAATAGTATTGCTAATTATTTTTCTCACTGGTTAGTACAACGTAATGTGATACGGGTTATTCTGTTTTGGGTTTTTTTTCTGGGTACCTCTGATACATTTATAGTGTGTAATAGCACATGATATAACATTTAGTATATCCTACATATTGTACTGTATATTACAGGTCAAATAATGTCAATCTTCCTCTTCTTTCGGCTTTTTTCCTGTTTCTCAGGAGTCGCCACAGCGGATTTTGGTTTCCATCGGCACCCTGTGAGGGCACAGCACCAATGGCAGCTGTTGTCAACCCAGGCCTTGAGCGATCCAGTATGGAGCCTTGACCGATCCGGTATGGTCTTGTCAGTTTGCATAATGATTAGGCAAAATTTTACATCGGATGCCCTTCCTGACACAACCACTAATCCTATGGACGGGGGCATTGGTAAAGGGCTGGATGCCATCCCAGTATTCACGGACTTGTGCCCATGCCTGTTGCCAAGGTCACATAATGCCAATATGGCCAGAAAATATTTTTGTTACCTGGACCAGCTGATGCCATTTTCCTCTCTGTAACCTCTTGGCAGCACACTGTGGGCATGGGAGTTGAACTGAATACGGTAGCCCCTCTCATGTCCCCACTTGTTCCTCTCATTGGGGTTGTAAAAATGCACATATCGGGGGAATTTTTTGCCAAAGCGGAACGCAGCGCTGCGCTCTGTTTTATGCTGTGTCCTGTGGAGCTGGGATTGGAAAATCGTGTGCTTCGGACTCCAGGGATTGGTGAAGTTGACAAATTTCAGATCAATCGACTCAAAGCTGTTCTCTCGACCTGAGTCACAACAAAAGCAAAGAATAGTCAACTGAAGATGAGGGTTCGGTTTGAAACAGTTCAATGAGATGAGATACATTTACTTCGAACACAACTTGCTTTACTTTTTTTTTCCAGCAGGGTGAAAGTTATTTCAATTTTAATTCAGACAGTTCAGGAAGAGGATTTCCTTCATCAGCCTTTTCCCATGAAACTGTTCTTATATCTAATCCACAAAGAAACAATGGAGAATTATTTTGAGATATTGGAGGTTTAGTTCACATTTTTAGCTGGCTTAGTTTAAACTGAATTGACCCCTAAAAATGTTGTCTTGTCCCACCAGTTTAACATGTAGGGCCAGTGCAAGGCCACTGCTCAGACCTGACATAAACCGTTTTACACAGTTGAGATAAATCATTGACTGATTTTACATTGCACAGTTTAATTACCCCGGGAAACTGACAGCATACACCAAAAAACACCCCAACCACAACGCTGAAATGATGGGCCATACGTTCTCTTTCATAATGGGCCAAAGTCCGGAGAGGTATCTTATCTTCACTGCCACCAATACAACACTTGCTTTAACACGCAGTGTGCTTCTAATTAGTTAAACACTTACTTTGACTGTTCAATTAGACGTTTTGAAGATATGACTTTTCTGCAAGATACACATTAATAATGATGGTATTCTAGTTTTTTACAATAATTAGAAAAGTGCAATTATTTCCCTTTGGAGATAATAATGTTTGCTGCACTGTGCTTCACTTGATTCTGAAGAATAATGTTTATAAAGTTATGAACTGTCAAGAGTTGTATGTTGCACATAATGCTTGTTATTTTAATTATCCATTCGATCAATCAATCTATCTATCTATCAATCAAGCAATCGATTGCTCAATCAATCAATCATTATAGGACAAATATCAAATGGAATGATTTTTGTATCATGTGCCACTTACCAGCAATATCCAGGTCCACTTTATAATGGATGAGGTGAGTGTGCAGGTTGCCCAGTACATAATTATACACCTTGGTGCCATAGTGTAGTCCATTAGGTGTGAAGAATGTGGCATGAATATATCCAGTGGCACTGACCTTTGCCTCCATCACCCCGTTCTGGTAGAAGTGGAAGTCCCAGATGTAGTCGTAGTTGTAAACTGTTGAGGTCGTCCGCACCACCAGCACAGTATTTTCCAGTCCCCCGTAGAAGTTGTATCCCCCCTGGAAGTTTGAGTTAAAATGCCTTCTTAGTGGCATCGCTGTGGTCATCTCAAAAATACACAGCGCGTTCTTGTGGTGCATGGGTTTATCCGTGTCATAGTAGTGGTACAAGTCCACAAAGGTGGCGATTTCTGGGCAGTCAATCCCAGGAGCCAGCTCGAAGCTTGTGGTGCCCATGGCCCAGCCAGCATCAATGTATTTGGTTTGCATGGCCGCGGGTGTATCACCAGCGTAGAAGGCAATAGCTTCTTGGAGGCTGATCTCATAGGCGATCCTTTCTCCATTGAAACGGAGGTCAAAGATCTGTAGCCCAGCGGATGAACGCACACGGTAAGCAAAAGACCATCCAGCATATTCAACAAAGTTGCGGTCGATGTGGTAGCGAGGCCCCTGAGGCTCCACAAGCTTCGGACCGTGGATGTCTGTGGGGGTGTTGCTGTGACCACGGGGTATGTAGGTGGAGAAGAGGTCATTATCATCATGGTTGGGTAGCTTGGCTTTTTCTGCCTGTCCTGTGTCATATTTTCTCACCAGTTCCTCCATGCTGTCAAAGTACTGGCTATTGTACCACACCTTCTCTACACTCCACTTTTCTGGATCCAGATCTCGATGGTTGACCAGAACCTCGAATCCCACTGGGTGGATGAAATAACCCTCCACAAACTTCTGTAGCATTATCCAGCTTCTCCTCTCACCTGGACCCAGCCCACGTGGGGCTATGTCTGAGAATGTAAGGCAGCGGTTGGTGCAGTTTGTGAAGGAAAACCCTCCTGTTGTCTCAAACAAGAGCTTGTGAGCCTTGACTGTGATCTTTTCCAGAAAAGCTATAATATGATAATACTCTGAAATTGTAATAGGCCGTGACTCAAACTGGATGGGCCTATCTCCTTTGAAGGTCTTTATTTCATGGGACTTTGGGAATGGCAAAGGACTGACGATGTACTCAGTGATGTTGGGGTTGGCCTGGTTCCCAAACTGTACCACCACGCGGGCCTGGCGCAGGGGCTTGGCCTGTCCACGGTCCAGGGCCCTCAGGGCCTGGTGCTTTCTCGGCAGGTGCAGCTCCATCAATAGGATGCTATTCTTCTTCAGGGTCTTGCTGCGAGCATCAGTCAGCGCCATCTCTGGTATCCGGTGGAGGTAGGCTCGGACAGCTTTCATCTCACGGACAGTGAGGTCAGCAAACATGGAGGCACCATAATGAGACCACTCTTGACTTCTTGAAGCACCACAGACATCCAAGGAAACCAGCAACAAAACACACAGAAACCTCATTTCTGGGTTTACTGAAATACAATGAGAAAGAGCTTTATTTGAAATGAATATGTTCTCTGGTAAGTACAAAATAATCCCTGTGCACGAACCACCCTTTCATTACTGATTCAACACCCTATTCTCTGTTCAGCAATTTTTGAATGTACAAACTGTTCGTTGCACCAAGAATTAAGTAATCAAAGCACCAATACTCAGCATCATATCATATCATATCATATATCACATCATCTCATATTATATCACATAGCATATATCAAATCATATATCAATCTTATCATTAAATATGCTGAAGTGGTGAAACACAACATACTTTACCTCCTTCAATAAATTCAAATAGATCAAGTGAAATGTTTTCCTCACCCACCTTTTACACATCACAGCTGAAAAAAAACAATTTCTCTCCCTTCCTTTTCAATCAATCATCTTCCCTTTTCTTCATCTTAAATGTAACAATCTTTCCTCTTCCTCCCCACAGGAGCACTAACAGTACATATCACTTCTAGTCTGTTGTAGTGATTTTCAGCCCAGATTGTACTGTGCTCTCTGTTTATCTCCTAACCCTGTGCATGTTCAGCACTTAATGTTCTGCCAAGTTATGTTGCACTCAACCCCCTCCCATGTCCATGAGACACGTCTCTTCAAATCCCCCTGAACAACCTGGCGTTCCTGACATACTTGGGCATTTATTCAATTTGATTTTATAACACACATACTTTTACATACAGTATTCATGTGACAATAATGTTGTGTATGATGTCCTCCTAGCTTTGGAGCCGGGCTATCCTTTCCCGTGAAACACTTGCACTTGCAATCCACAACAAAGAAGCAGAACAAGCAACTGTACCTGTGGAATGCACTTCTAAAGCCTGAGTATCCTTTTGCTTCAAGCCCTCTGGGAAATGAGGTTTCTTTCATCCAGTGCAGCTTCACCCCAGTTGTACAGAGTTCCTCCCTTACTAAATGGATGAAAATTGGCATATGGAAATAGGAAGCAATGAGCTGCTGCTTTTATTAAACCTCCTACTTTGCAGAGGTGGAGGCAGATTGGCCAACAATGGGCTGTAAATGTGGTGAAGTCAGAGGTGCTCTTGACAGATAATTAATCCAGCAGCCTTGGTGCATGCACCGAAAGGGACTGGGAATTAGGTTCTAGGTTTATGCGGAAATGTAAAAAAATAGATTAAATATTCATCCTAACTCTCACTCTAATATTAAGCACAATAGATGTTAAACTGGGAGCTCTCAGTATAAATACTATCTTTGAGATTTTTGCCGAATCCACTTGCTTTGTTGCAGTGTCTGAATGATGAGCATCCAAGAAAACTTAGTGAGACAGGAAAGATAAATATAGATTTCTGCAGAACCCTACTCTCTGACATTCTGCTATTGTAATCCAGAGGTTATGTCCTCTCCCATCAGAAGAAATTATTAAATGAACTTGGCTACACCAGCTACAGAAAACGTTTTGCACCAAAAATGCATGTTGCAAATGCATGTTTAAGTTTGTCTTCTTTCATGGTAATCTTTTAGTGGACAGTAACTTCTGATTGATGTTTCACAACTCGCCGTTCACCTGTTGCAACGAGGATGGACTTTAGTCTTTAATTTCCTTCACATCATTTCATCAAACAAGTTTCAAGGGACAACTTTATATTGTATGTGACCTAACAAGATTTCAACCCTTGAGATGCAGAGAGACTAGTTTCACAAATAACTGCTTCATCTTCCAGTACTTAATATGAAAAACTTCTGTAGTTTTATCCGTTTTGCACTGTGCAGTTACTGCTTTTGATATCATTTCACATTTTATAAGTATCAGTGTATGAAGATCAAAGTTATAAAAAGTATATTAAAAAATATATTGCTGTTATCATTTTTTCTTCGCATGTCTTTATGCATGCTCAATAATCCAGGTAAGGAAATCACAGAAAGTTGAATCGGTTCATCTGGCCACAATGTTTATTGAGAGAAACATTTCATCACCCATGCAAGGGACCTCTTCATTGTCTAGACATAGACAATGGCATAGACACCGCAACTATTCCCTGATCCTGCAGCTATTCTGTGGCTATGTGTCGGAAGTGTGTCTTACAACATTGTGGTCAGATGAACTGAGTCAACCTTCAGTGAATTTCTTCATAGGGTTTTTTTACTTCCTTGTCTGCGTATGACCCCCCCCCTTTTCTCCCCAGTTGTATTCAGCCAATTAGCCCACTCTTCCGAGTCATCCCGGTCACTGCTCCACCCTCTCTGCTGATCCAGGGAGGGCTGCAGACTACCACATGCCTCCTCCGATACATATGGAGTCACCAGCCACTTCTTTTCACCTGACAGTGAGAAGTTTCATCAGGGCATGGGAGGATCACGCTACCCCCCCCCCCCCCGAACAGGCACCCCGACCGACCAGAGGAGACACTAGTGCAGCGACCAGGACACATCCGGCTCCTACCCGCAGATACGACCAATTGTGTCTGTAGGGATACTTGACCAAGCCGGAGGTAACACGGGGATTCGAACTGGCAATCCTCGTGTTTGTAGACAACGGAATAGACCACGGAATAGACGCCCAAACCATTTCTTTTATAAACCTTTGTTAATCAAAGATAGTTCTTACTGTACATGAGTAGCCTCCCTCCTACCATACAGTTGCACACATTAATTCACAGCCGAGAGTTGCCCAGTGCAACAACCATCCATCAGCTTACCATTTACAATAGCCGACTTACCGGACCTTCACCACGTTTCTGTTTACAGCTGCAGCCGTACTGCACGCCAGTCCCCCTAACTTACTGAATGTTTATTCTGGCTGACTTTTAAACCTGTCAGTTTGAATTGGAAGCTTGTTTAATTTGCTGGATTGAATTGAATTGAAGAGAATTTATTGAAGGTCATTCGTACTATTTACTGTTACCCAGAGTCTTCATCCAATGAACCGTCTAGTGACGCTGAACAGTTTATGCAAAGCACCACTGTCCTTGCACCATTCGTATCAATACGAACTGTGAAAAATAGTTGTTTATGGATTATCGGTTATGAGGCTTTCAGACCTGGGCTGTGAAGCTTTCTGATTTTGGTATTTTTCAATTTTTATCCACCTTGTTGAAAATTCTGTAATTTCTGACTACTTATTAGGAAACACATTATGCGCAGTAATTTTGTCTCCATTCTCTCCACAGCCTTATTCTCAACTCCCCCCCCCCACACACACACACATTCCCTCCCACTCAGCCTTCTTATACATGGTGACTAATGATAGCCAGCAGTGACTCATCTCTTTTCAATTACTGTTAAGATACAAAAGGGCTCCAGTGCTCCTATTGACACTGAGGGGAGCTGGACAAAGCAGAGGAGGGAGACGTCAATGATGACAAAGGATTTCACTTATTGGGCTGTGGTGACTAAATGCTGGTATGTTTTGCACCCTTTTGAAAAAAAAAACTATGAAGCAGATAGGTGAAAACTGGGAAGCCACGTGGAACGTATGATAAAATTAAACCCAAGTGATGATGATGGCGCCTCCTTTCTCCTCCTAGCACAGGCCAAGGTGTACCATGGTGACAGCTGTGTTTGAGTCTCCTTGCCGCGGGGTCGGGAGGTCAGATGCGGCATATTGGCTTGTCTGAAAGCCGTTGGGCCCCCTGTCTATAGACACGCTTCATTGAATAAACGCCCCCACCATCCTTCCCGAAACACCTCTCATTATAGGATTAGACTGACAAACATCTCTTCATCTAGTGGGTGCAGCTCCACCCCCCACCCCCCCCACACACACACTCACTCTCACTCATGCAATAACACATTTTACCATCCCTCTGTCCCCCTCTGCGGCCTCCTTGTCCACAGCGTCCCGTACTGTTTGACGGGGGCGAGGTCAGGGGATGTGTCCGTCAAAAGTCAGGTGGCCAATACCTGCCCTCCCAGCTGTGACCTTAACACGTATAGCCAATAACAATGTCCTCAGATGGCACGGTGCGTCTTACGAATCACCCCCCGCATTTAAAACCCGGCGTCAGGGGCAGCGATACCCCCATAAGGCAACAACATATCACTTCACTGAGGACTATATCAGAAGCTGACGGACAGAAGGAATAAAGAAAAAGAATATTGAAGGAATTGGAAAAGAAAAACACGAGAAAAACATCAGATTTAATTCACTGGGTTAGAAATTGAGGAATTACTTAAAGGACCCAGAGACCCCAAGATCTTCCATAAAGCACTTTAAAGGTAGGTGCACCTGTTTTTGATGTGGTGTCAGCGTGAAAGCACGCAAACAAAATGTACTGGACCCCACAACAACACTCAGTTCTGAATATGTTGCATGATGAAGAAGAGGAGATTTTGATAACACAATACCAATTTTTTTGCTGATTGGTTATAAAGCTTACAGGCAGTACTGTAAAGCATTGTGATTTGGTATGATCAAGCTTTATCTACCTTGTAGAAAATCTGAAAATTCGGGCAACTTTGTGTTTATTCTTAAAGCCTGAATGGAATTGACTTAACAGAAGAAGAAAAAAAATTGAATTACTTGATAGAGTGCTGATTGTTCTGAATATATCCATATACTTGAACTGTAATGGATTAATAATGAATATAATGGATTATAGTGAGCGAAGATACACATTTTTTGTCATTCTGCATCCCAATATGCTACGAGTGTATCCGATGTTTATCATTTTAACCCTTTTCCTAGGAATTTTAATCAGGATCGTTGACAGAGGGAAGACCATGGAGGCTCTACTGCTGTCTTTGCTTGGACTGCGGATGGTGACGGGACTCGGGTAGGGATGGCTCCAAGCAGCAGTTAATGGCATTTTTTGATAGAATATACAGGGGTAGGAGGGAGAGACGGGGAACACGAGGCAAGGAAGTGATATGAAATGAGCCGAGATGTGAGAGAGTGAGTTTGGTTGTGAGAAGTGGGAGGCGGACCGAAACTCCCAACTTGTTACGACGCCTGTGGTCAAAGCACCGCCGCCGGGCTCATTATCTGCTAAGCCTCCCTCAACAGTGCATGTCAAAAATCAATGACTTGCACCCTTGGATCATCTCATCGGTGATTCTTGATGAATATGACTACTTTGAAATGTTTGATAAATACTACCAGGTGTGAGCAGACACACGTAGATGTATTTTATATATTAACACTGGGCAGAGTTTGGACTCACCACAACAAACCCAGTCGGGATCTCTACAGTGGTTCCATGATAAATCTTACCACTATGCAAACTCCCAATTTTACAAAGGAAGGAAACAGTTTAAAACATTTGAATAAAACCTTTCTTTAGGTGCTGGTGATGAAATGATAATACCTCTGGGGTGACTGGTTGAAATGAACAAAGCATAGATTTTACGTTATTTTGTCAGAAACTGTTATTTGTAATGTTGCTCGGCCAGGTCTTCCTCGGAAAAATAGATTCAGAATCTAAGGGTGACAGTGGTTAAATAAAGGTTTATTAAAACTAATAATACTGATAATAATAACCGAAGTTGCTTTTTAGTGTTTTAAAAAACTACATTATCTCACATCCCTGAAATTAACCAATCTCGCATATACTATGACACTGAATGAATGTCTTTATGCATGCTCAATAATCCAGGTAAGGAAATCACAGAAAGTCGAATCAGTTCATCTGGACACAACGTTGAGCGGGAGAAACATTTCATCACTTGTCTAAGTGACTTCGCCATGTCTCAACTGACTGCAGGTATCCCCACCCTTATAAACAATACAGTGGCATAACGCCCAAACCAACGATCAATTTCATATGCGAATTGGTGTGACCATTAGCTCATGGACTTGGGAGGGGGTTGAGTGCAACATAACTTGGCAGAACATTAAGTGCTGAGTTACAATGGCCATGTGTAGTATTCACAGAGGATTTGGGAATAGTTGCAATCACAGCATTGTAAGATGATGACAGATGTACTCTTAGCCCCCCACCCCCCACCCCCACCCTTCGGTTCAGGGATGGCCGTTCCCTCTTAACATAGATGGCCTCTTTGACTCTCCGTTCAAACCAGCGTTCCTCCCTATGAAGGATGTACACATCCTCATCCTTGAAAAAGTGGCCCTGTAGAAGGATGTAGACTGTGGAGTCCTGAACCTGATGCGTTAGCTCTTCTGTGTTGTGCCACCCTCTTGGCCAGCATCTGTTTGGTTTCCCCAACGCTGGCCAAGAGGATGGCACAGCACAGAAGAGCTAACATGTCAGGTCAGGACTTTGCAGTCTACATTCATCTACAGGCCAGTGGCCACTCTTTCAAGAATGAGGATGTGCACATCCTTGATAGGGAGGAACGCTGGTTTGAACAGGGAGTCAAAGAGGCCATCTATTTTGAAGAGGGAATCACCATCCCTGAACCGAGATGGGGCCTAAGAGTACATCTGTCATCATTTTACAATGTTGTGATTGCAGCTATTCCCAAATCCTCTGTGAATACCACACATGGCCATTGTAACTCTAGTTAATGGTCACACCTATTCGCATATGAAACTGATCATTGGTTTGGGTGTTATGCCACTGTATTGTTTATAGGCATGGGGATACCTGCAGTCAGTTGAAACTGAAGAGGTTACTTAGATGAGTGATGAAAATTTTCTCTTAATAAACGTTGAGTCCAAGATGAACTGATTCAACTTTCTCTGATATTGAATGTAATTCCAAAAATGATTTGAAATGCTAATGAGCAAAATGGTTCACTACTTGACCAACACACTGCACCGTAAAAGTTGTTTCTGATCATTTTATTCGGTTTGAATTGATTGATGAGTCTTTTTTTTGCTTTCTCTTCATATACATCAACTTATTGTGTATTGTAATCTTAGCGCACATGAAAATTAATTCCAACTTGTACTTGCATTTCAAACAATACAGAGGACCAATTTTTGTTGTTGTTATTGTTGTTTTTGTTCTGGACTCCCATCTCCAGACACTGGTGCGAACACATGGTGGAGGAGAGGGTGGAGCGGGTCCTGTCCCCCCGTCTGCAGCTTGAAGTAGGTTGTTCTGAGGTGTACCGGTACAACACCCAGGGCTGGAGGCTGGATGTGGACAGGATGCGGGCCAAACATGGAGGGGACGATGGAATTGCATTGTATTACAAACAACAGGGTCCCAAGGCATCCTGCTTCTTATACAAGTAAGGTGGTAGTCAATCCACAGCTGACACTGTTTAGGATGTTACCGGCAGGTTACGCGCATAACCTCAGGTTCTCAGTCTCATTCAATATTGGGACACATCACATTTTAGACCCAGCACTGGATTCTGTAGGGTGCATATTTTCTTGGTAATAAAGAAACCTGTGACCAATGACAGCAACATATTTGATCAAGTTGTCATGCGTATCACTTGCCTTTTCTATTTATTTATTTACATTTATAATTTTTTTCACTCTCCATTTCTGTGGAGCTTCCAACTGTGGATTGCATTAGCCGCACCCTTCTGAACTGTTCCAACCGCAATAAAGTGATAAGTCACAGATCCAAAACTGTGTTCCCTGGGAAGGAGAACAAAGAGGATATGTACGCAGCAGAGTTCATGAGCCAGACATTATCCTGTACCGTAAACATTTTAGCTAGCTAAGCACCCACATTGGAAATAAAAGAACTAGTCCCAGACATACACTCTGAACTGAACACATTTCCAAGTGTTTTCCAAGTGTTTACTTCATGTTCAATATGGATGTTTACTGTAAAGCTTCTAGGTAATTCCAGATAACATTATCTCAGTCTGACCAAAAACAGATGTGACTGGATAAAGATTACTATTTTAACTTAAACACTTGGAGGAACTTCTTGCTGACTGACCTCCTCCCTTTTTGCATGTAGCATACACTTTGACTTAATAAATGGTTGTCTCAAATGAGTATTTCTCAGAGATGCAGGGTGATATAATTCCTGGCTAGAGTTTTATCAGTTCTTTCAACATGTTCACATTTCTTATGGTTCATTTACTCCTTTTACTGTGACCTCATGAGTCACTTAAGTGAAACTGAACTAAACCAAATAAGCTGAAATAAATTGAACTGTGATGACAGACTTGGGACTTCATTCAGTAACTGGTAGTAAATAAAATCTGAGTTGTTTGATGCCTCACCATTTGCATCCCACTTCCTTCCAAAGGTTTTATCCCCCATCAAATCCCTGTTATCCTCTCTGATATACCGAGTATAGTCCAATGGGAAGGTTTCTGCTCATCCAAAGGCTGACTTCAGATTCAAACATTTCACAATAACTTATCCTTTTCCTTCTAATATGTTTTTCTTCTATAAAGGAGTCTCACACCTGTGAATTTAGATTGGATTAACATGTGGGTAGGGCTGGGTAATATATCAATATTATATCGTTATCATGATATGAGACTAGATATCATCTGGGATTTGGGGTATCGTAATATCGTGATATGACATAAGTGTTGTCTTTTCCTGGCTTTAAAGGCTGCATTATAGTAAAGAGATTTAATTTTCTGAATTTACCAGGCTGTTCTATAATTTGCCTTTATCCACTTCAAAAATCTGATTGTTTAAATGTTTTGAGAAAGCACCAATAGTCATCCCCACAGTATCGTCACAGTATCGATATTGAGGTATTTGGTCCAAAAATATCGTGATATTTGATTTCATCCATATCGCCAAGCCCTAAATGTGGGTGACCTGTACATTGTGAGAATGTGCCTTCTCCTGAGTTTGATAGTCCATTTCAAATAATGCGAACTGTAGTCGCTGTACTTAATAGGATGCGGCAGTTTGAGACTATTAAGATTAAGCTCTGTCAAAGAATTACCTGTCAATGTAAGTAATTTAACAGTTTCTCAGGGAAATGTTCATTTTGCCCGCAGCAAGGTTTCTTTGTGTGTCTGTCTCCCACAGACCTCCAGAGATGGAGAGTCAGAAGGTCAATAAGACAGTACAGAGTTGCTGTGAGGGCTGGGGAGGACCTCGGTGTTCACAGGGTAAGAACAAGAAGCCATATTTTCTTTAACAACAATTCATATTTAAAAAGCCAGAAAACCGACAGCTCTCCAAATTAAATATTTTCTGTCCAGAAATCATTGGCCTGGACTTGTATTTTTATCATTTTACACACGAACCGCTAACCACTGGGCACAGTGGCCCAGTGATTAGCACTGTTGCCTCACAGCAAGAAAGTCCTGGGTTTGAACCCCAGGCCATTCCAGGTCCTTTTTGTGCGGATTTTGCATGTTCTCTCCATGTCTGTGTGGGTTTCCTCTGGGTGCTGCGGTTTCCTCCCACCATCAAAAAGACATGCATGTTAGGGTTAATACTCCTGTCTGTGCCCCTGAGCAAAGCAATGGAAAGAAGAACTGGAGTTGGTCCCCAGGCGCTGCAGCTGCCCACTGCTCCTATACAATAGGATGGGTTAAATGCAGAAGACACATTTCATTGTAACCTTTATTTTGTCATCATACTCAATGACAAAATAAAGTGGCTTTCTTTCTTTCTTTCTTGCATTCTTTCTTCTATTTCCTTTTCCCTTTTTTCTTCCCTTTGGTTCCTGATTTAATAGTTTCATAATAACCTTCTTGCTTATTTCCTTGCTAGAGCACAGCAAACTAATCAAAGTTTGACTTGGCTCATGATGTTCATGAATCTGCTTGCGTAACCGAGTTTCAGGGGTCAAACCCCAGTGATTTCATTCTTACTGGAACAAACGTCCGGCCCCATTATTTAGTAAAGCTAACACCTTAAAATTGAATTATAGGACAAGTGATTCCAGTAAGTCCAGCGACTTCATCAGGACACTGGATCAGATTATAAATAACCTCAACTTTTCCTCCCATTTAACCTTTGTTCTTCTCTCTGTCTCTCTCTCTCGTCTTCCTCCTCTTTCTGACTCTCGTCCATCCTCTTTCCGTCTTATCTCACTCTGTCCACCCTCCCCACCTTTTGCTCCTGCTGTCCCTCCGTCCTCCTCTTCCTCTCAGGTGTGGGCACGCGTGGCCGCTGTTACTCCACGTGGAACTGTGAGGAGTTCCCCGGGGTCCACAACTCCTCCCTGATGCCCATGGAGCAGTGCTGTAGCAGCCTGTGGGGGCTAAGCTGGAGGAACGCCTCTGACCAGACTTGCCTGTCCTGCACTTACACCCTCCTCCCTGGTCAGTGAATACGTGGCCACACACACACACACACACACACACACACACACACACACACACACACACACACACACACACACACACTTGCTTGCTGGTTGTCCATCGTGCCCGATGATGACCATGTTCTTCTATTTGTGGGTCCTTTGAGGACTCAGATAGCAGAAGATACCTGCGCAGAGATGATTTTTAAAGTGGCATGGGGGGTGCGCTTCTCCCAACGCCACATGACTTGATTGTAGAGGAGATGGTTCCGATGGCAAGGGGGATCCCTAGACGACCGGCACCTCCACACAACTGCAGGGGGCTGCTGGAAATCCGGTTTTTCGGAAACCGCCTCGAAGCGTGCCTCCACAGCTTGTTTTTCTGTTGGGGTAAGCTCCCTTAGCCTTATGTCTTCCAGACTCACCCACAAGGCAGCGGGGCAGTGGTTGATAGGTGCCAGGGCGTGTCCACCAGGGTGGGCCTGCACACCATATCTCTGGGGCCCACTGCTGCTCCGAGATCCCCTGCCACGTTAGCCTGGGGCCGCAAGACCCCAGTTACCACGTGTGGCCACGGGGAGGCCTGGCAGGAGTCTTGGTGAAGGAGAGGCTATGTACTGGCAAGGGAAGGCTTACACGCTAGGATGCTTCCCTATTCGCCACAAAGGCTAGCCAGCGGGAGCAAGCTAAGGGCAGGAAGGACACAAGCGGGTTGGAAGAACACATGCACCTTCCCTCCAACTACACACTGCTGCACTAGACGCATCACAACACCCTGTGTGTATGTACACACACACACACACACACACACACATCTGTTTATATATCCTCATGGGGACAAAAAAATTATGTTAAGAGTCAAAATCCCAAACCTTAACTAACCCTTTTCCTAACCCTAAACTCAACATTAACTCCATCTTCAAAGGCCAGTTTATAGTTCAGTAGTTGACGATTATTGCCACCGGCTACGATTACATTTCATGATTGGTCGCAACGACTTTTGTGCGATGAACAATATTTTTGCAATACGTGCCCATTCTTCCCTATAATGCAGGGATCAGCAATCTATGACACGTGTGCCCACGGTGGCACGCGAGGCCATTAACGCGGGCATGCGGAGTAATTCAATAAATATATATTTTAATACACTTTTTTTGATAAAAACGTTTTTAATATAAAAGTTAGCCTAATGGTGAACTAAAAGAACAATTCAATGTAAAAACAATACTGAAATAACTAGTTTCAAAATACACCATTGCAAGAGAGCGTACACAACTGATATGGTTTACCATACCCCTCCCTCTGGTCTACCCACAAGCGTAGTGTTACAGCGGTAGTGAAAATGTTGCATAGCTAGTGTGAGGCTGCGGGGCTGGAGCCGGGGTTGTACTGCACCATGAGGCAACATCAGAGGATGAATTTAATTGTATGCTTGCTTACAATGACAAAGAGTCTTTCTTCATTAAACTGCAGTGTGTACCCAAAGCAATAATTCCAATAAATCCAAAGAAGCCATTTGGCTTGTTCCATGGTTTGAGAGTATTTGCTCAAATGTTGATCTCAATAAAGGGGCATTTTGACGCAGAACACTGCAAATTCTGCATAACAGAGAAAACCCCCTTAGGGGAAGATGTCCACACATTATATTAGCTGTTTAAGGACAATGGACATGTTATAAGTAGTTAATTATACTCAAAATAATATATACATACATTAACATGAATATTTTATATTGTAACACTGTTAGAGGGAAACATCCTTACAGGAGACATGTCTTTCTTTCTCTTTCTCTTTCTCTTTCTCTCTCTCTCTCTCTCTCTCTCTCTCTCTCTCTCTCTCTCTCTCTCTCTCTCTCTGTCTCTCTCTCTCTCTCTCTCTCTCTCTCTCGCCTATATATTGGGTCATTTTGTCTAATTTTATATATTTGAATGTTGAGTTACATGCACTATTCTCTGTGTTTTTGTGTTCAGACTTCCAGACGTCCCCTGTGGTACGTGGGGGTCTGCTTGTTAACACCAGGGACCCCCAAGGCTCAGCCACCTGCATGACCTGGGGTGGGACCCACTATCGCTCCTTTGACAGGAAGCACTTCAACTTCCAGGGCAGCTGCACCTATCTGCTGGCCTCCTCCTCTGATGGGACTTGGGCTGTCTACAGTAGCACGGTCTGTGATGGAAGAGGAGATTGCAGCAAGGTAGGACAAAGCGTTGATTCCTCAATTTAAAGAAAGAGCTTGATCTAACCAGACCTATGACTTCCTCTTCTCTTGAGTGAAGATGTTTAAACTGCTAGTTTCACTTTTACCCTCAAACATTGCTATGTTGTAATTCTTTTTTGTTTTTTGGATTTTTTCCCATTTTTTCCCCCCAATTTTACTTGGCCAATTACCCTATTTTCCAATCTGTCCCGGTTGCTGCTCCACCCCCTCTGCTGAGCCGGGGAGGGCTGCAGACTACCACATGCTTCCTCTGATACATGTGGAGTCGCCAGCCGCTTCTTTTCACCTGACAGTGAGGAGTTTCGCCAGGGGGACGTAGCACTATTCCCCCCAGTTCCCCCTCCCCCCTGAACAGGTGCCCGACCAAGCAGAAGAGGTGCTAGTGCAACGACCAGGACACATACTCACATCTGGCTTCCCACCCACAGACATGGCCAATGTGTCTGCAGGGATGCCCGACCAAGCAGGGGGTAACACGGGGATTCGAACCATGATCCCGTGTTGGTAGGCCATGTTGTAATTCTTACAGTCTCAGTTGAGTCACTACTATGCAATGACTATGAAGCAAAGACTATGAAGCAGTATTCAGGAGGTAATGTAGCTGCAGCTAAAAAACAACGATGGCCAATCTCTTTGGTAGTTTCCCTGCACAACTAGGCAGTTTCATGTGCAGGGAATATACACATGAAATATACCACGACCTTCAATATACAGGACCTTCAGTTTCAGGCAGGAAACTATTTAAATGCAAATTAATGGGGTGTCTGGGTGGCATGGCGGTCTATTCTGTTGCCTACCAACACGGGGATCACCGGTTCAAATCCCCGTGTTACCTCTGGTTTGGTTGGGCGTCCCTACAGACACAACTGGCCGTGTCTGCGGGTGGGAAGCAGGATGTGGGTATGTGTCCTGGTCGCTGCACTAGCGCCTCCTCTGGTTGCTTGGGCAGCGCCTGTTCAGGGGGGGAGGGGGAACTGGGGGGAATAGTGTGATCCTCCCACGCACTGCGTCCCCCTGGTGGAACGCCTCACTGTCAGTAAAACGCCTCACTGTCAGGTGAAAAGAAGCAGCTGGGGACTCCACATGTATCAGAGGAGGCATGTGGTAATCTGCAGCCCCCCCCCCTTTTTTAGATAAATAAATAAATGCAAATTAATTACCTGCGTTTTTTTTCCTTTCCTTTTTGTGTAAACTGATTATGTGTAAATTATCCTCTCCCTTCAGGCTCTTAGGATGATGCTGGGTCTAGACCTGGTTTCAGTTCACCACAGGAACTTAACGCTCAACAGCCTCCCTGTCCCACACGGAGAACCGCTCTTCCAAAATGGTAACCTACTGTTTGCTGACAGAAAACATCTCAGTTTCATTTTCAGCGTGTGTGTGTGCGTGTGTGTGTGTGTGTGTGTGTGTGTGTGTGTGTGTGTGTGTGTGTGTGTGTGTGCGTGCGTGTGCGCGTGCGCGTGCGCGTGCGCGTGTGTGTGTGTGAAATGACTTTTCCAAAATGAAGACTGAGAGTTGTCGTAAAACAACTCAACTAGGTTCATTTTTAGTATGTGTGTGTAAACATAAACCATTTTACCAAAATGGTTGTGTCGCGGTGTCTTATCATAAAACTTGTCATAAAACCTTTGATTTGCTACAGCATCGTGTGTTTGAGGTTAGGCAGAGCATGTCTGTTCGTCTGCATATGTACGGTAGACCAAGGTCAAACAGTATTTCAAAGAGTAAATCATACAGTATTACCTGTTCCTTTTTCCTGAAACGGTGGCTCTTCTGAATCAGCTCAGTTCATTTAATGTTAAATGTTAAATGGACTGCATTCATATAGCACTATTCTTTTTAATTTTTTTTGGATTTCCCCCCTTTTTCTCCCCAATTGTATCGGGCCAAGTACCCCACACTTCCAAGCCATCCCGGTCGCTGCTCCACCCACTCTGCCGATCCGGGGAGGGCTGCAGACTACCACATGCCTCCTCCCATACATGTGGAGTTGTCAGCCGCTTCTTTTCACCTGACAGTGAGGAGTTTTGCCAGGGGGACGTAGTGCGTGGGAGGATCACGCTATTCCCCCCAGTTCCCCCTCCCCCCTGAACAGGCGCCCTGACTGACCAGAGGAGGCGCTAGTGCGGCGACCAGGACACATACCCACATCCGGCTTCCCACCTGCAGACACGGCCAATTGTGTCTGTAGGGACCACTGACCGAGCCGGAGGTAACATGGGGATTCGAACCAGCGAGCCCCGTGTTGGTAGGCAGTGGAATAGACCGCTCTTCTTGTTTACACCCAGATAGCTGTATCTGTCTGTTGTAATGTGACGCGTGTGTAGAATTATTGGATTGATTGATTAATTAATTAATCAACTAACTTTAATTTTAGTCCCTCACGCTTCAGAAAAGACATGGGGATGCTTGTAGTGGCTGTATAGATCTGTATTTTAGACCGATAATAGACCGATTTTAATGTCGGAATTTGCTCCCGTATTTCTTCAGGTCCTTGTTAATACTGTAAACTTCATGCGTCCCCTCTCCAGTCCCTGTGATATAGTCCAACAAATTTTTAAAATCCATCCTCCATGGCTTAGGTCCCTGCCTGCTTTCTATCATCAGTGACTCACTCACATCCGGGTCTGTACCTGACTACTTTAAAATTGCCTGTGTTCAGCCCCTCCTCAAAAAACCCTCCCTTGATCTGGCAAGGGTAGAGAATTATAGACCTATTTCCAAACTTTCTTTCTTATCCAAAATCCTTGAAAAAATTGTTTCAGACCAAATCCTTCAGCTGACTGAGGGTCATAACATTTTTGATAAATTTCAGTCCGGCTTTTGTCACAAGCATAGTACTGAGACTGCATTACTAAGAGTGTCCTATGACATTCTTATGCATGCTGATAAAGGTGAATACACTATTATCATTCTCCTAGATTTAACTGCTGTCTTTAATACCATCGATCATGCCTTCTTACTTGTTAGGTTGGAGAATTGGGTTGGCATTTCTGGTACAGCATTAAATTGGTTTCGCTCCTATCTGACAAATAGCTATTTTTATGTTTCTATTAACAATCTTGTATCCTCATCAGCTCCCCTACAGTACGGAGTCCCCCAGGGGTCTGTTCTTGGGCCAATCCTCTTTTCTTTATACATGCTTCCTCTGGGTCATTTGTTTAATCACTTTCAAGACATGTTATACCACTGTTATGCTGATGATACTTAGATCTATTTCTCTGCCAAACCCAATAACCTGAATCAACTGTCCTCCCTCCATGGTTGTTTAGCTGCAACCAAAGACTGGATGTCCCTTAATTTCCTCCATCTAAATCCCGAGAAAACTGAAGTTCTCTTAATTGGTCCTGAGAACTTTGCCACTGCAGTTGATCAGTTTATTGGTCCACTTCATTCAAACGTCAAACCTACCACTATAAATCTTGGTATCATCTTTGACCAGAAAATGTCTTTCAATCACCATGTTACTAAGCTTGTCCAATCGTGTTTTCTTCAGCTACGAAATATTGCAAAAATCAGAAATATTTTGGCTTTTAAGGATATCGAAAAATTAATTCACACTTTTATTTTCTCCCGTCTACTAGATTACTGTAACTCCCTCTACTCTGGCCTCAGCCAAGCTACTGTAAATCGTCTACAGTTAGTTCAGAATGCAGCTGCTAGACTACTAACTAGAACTAGCCATAGGCCCCATATTACCCCTATTCTTGCATCCCTCCATTGGCTTCCCGTAAAACTCAGAATAACTTATAAGATCTTATTGATTACATTTAAAGCACTGCATGAGCTTGCCCCCAGTTATATTTCTGATCTTCTCGTTCCTCATTCCACTTCCTGACCACTCCGATCCTCAAACCTCAGTCTTTTATCCATTCCCCACTCCAACTGCAAAACAAGAGGTGACCAGGTTTTTGCAGTCTTAGCCCCAAGCCTCTGTAATACTCTCCCCCAATCCATTAGATTTGCTGAATCTTTGGACTGTTTTAAGCAGCTTCCAAAAACCCATCTTTTCAGGCAAGCCTTTTTATAGTCCCCCCCCACCCCGGCTTCTGTTTTGTTTCATTTTTTAGCTTGGTATGTTACTCCCAATGCCATGTTTTTATAATCATTCAATTTATTTTATGTATTTATTCATTTTTATTGTATGGAGTGTAAAGCACTTTGTAACTGTTTTTAAAGGTGCTATATAAATAAAATTTTGCTTGCTTGCTTGTATTTGTCTGTGAGCATGTGTGTACATTTGTATCTGTATCTGGGGTGTGTGTGTGTGCATGTGTGTGTGCATGTGTGCGTGCGTGTGCATGTGTGATGTATCATGAGAAGCTGTTCTTATCAGTCACGGCAGTCATTTTTTGTCACAGTGTGTCCCAAAATATATCAGGGCTGAATATGTCAGTATGACATACACCAAAGCTTCATGCCACAGTAGGTTAGCCATCAAATAAACAGTCTTCATTCCCTTGCCGTCCTTTACCATTTGAATGAACAGCATGTGTTATGTTTTCTTCACATTGTTGACTGACTACAAGAACTACAGATGTACTTGGTATTGCTATGGTATATCGCCTCTTGCTGACTCTGTGTTCATCTTTTCTAGGAGTCAGCGTCCATTGGCTGGGCGACTTTGTTTTTGTGGAGAGCAGCCAGGGGGTGAGGGTGAAGTTTGACCTGGCCAACACAGTCTATCTGACGGTGACCGCCGAACACCTGGCAGCCACCAGGGGACTCTGTGGGGTCTTCAACAATAACGCTGATGGTGAGGGATGTTTACGCACACGCACCTTCATACACACACGGTCTCTTAAAGTCTCAGGCTTGAGCTTGTCTTGCGCATTGCAGTTTTAATGTACCGCACACTATTAACCCCCCCCCCCATGCTTTTAACTATTCAACTTAAACTTGTTTTGTTTCCTGATGACTTCATTACAGATGACTTCACAACAATTAGTGGAACTGTGTCTCAGTTTGCTGCCAGTTTTGGCAATTCATGGAGGGTTCCTGACCAGCAGAATGAGGTACTCCATTGGATAGATGCACTGTTGAATAGCATTTTTTTTCCCTTTTGAAACATAATTTTTTTTCATCTAATGTTAATTGTTTTGTGAGTTTGAGTCTGGTGCATGCAGCTGTTCAGCGGTTGATATAAAGCTGCAGATTGCTAGTTGCACCAGTGGTTTTAGAGTTACAGTGGAGAAACTACCATTTTGCAATGACTATTGGGCAATGGGGCCCAAAGTTAATTTGCAGCAAACAAATTAGGAAAAGAGGTCAGTGGTTTCAACATTAGCTAACCTATTTCCAGTCGTAGAGAGTAAATGGGCGTCCGTCCATTAGTTTTAGCTTCATGAGCTGTTGAGTGAGTGCACTTTTGGTTGTAAATGAAAGAGTGTCTGTGTGGTGCATCTTGTTTAAGTGATCGTCTGTGTCTCCTGTGTCCCCCAGGGCTGCAGTGATGCGGCTGAGCTGGGTCACAGCTGTGACATCACTGGAGACGTCGCCCTGCGCAGGAGGGCGGAGTCTGTTTGTCACCGACTACAGGAGCGTCCTTTCACTCATTGCCACCACAGGGTCAGACTTTTTTTTTTTTAATGCATACTGACATACATACTGGTTATTCCAATTGTTTTCCAGTTATTTCACTTTATTTCTCAGATCCCATCAAGTGTACGCTGGGAATTGGCTGGTACCTCACAATTTGACAATTCAATATATTTTTTTTGGGGGGGGGATTTTCTCCCCCTTTTTCTCCCCAATGTTACCCATCCAATTACCCCACTCTTCCGAGCCATCCCAATCTCTGCTCCACCCCGTCTGCTGATTCGGGGAGGGCTGCAGACTACCACATGCCTCCTCCGATACATGTGGAGTCTCCAGCCCCGAACAGGCACCCCGACCGACCAGAGGGGGCACTAGTGCAGCGAGGACACATACCCACATCCAACTTCCCACCCACAGACACGGCCAATTGTGTCCGTAGGGACACCCGACCAAGCTGGAGGTAATGTGGGGATTTGAACCACCGATCCCTGTGTTGGTAGGCAACAGAATAGACCGCCACATGCCACGCGGATGCCCCAATTCAGCAATATCTTAGTGGCTCCCTCCCCTCTTATCTACAGTGAGATGTGAAATCTGATGATCAAAAGAAAATGTACAAGATGCATTTATTTTAAGCCCCAGGTGTTACAAAAGCACAAGTATGCTGCCCAGAGTAAACTTTCAAATCATTAAAACTCAAACATTCAGAGAAGTACAGATCATTACGGCAAACTTCTTCACAACAGCAGGTCATTGTGCTGCAACATTTTGATTAATTAAGAGGAAATGCTGGGATATTAAAATTTATCACAGCATAGTATCTGAATTGATCCTCCCCACCCCTAACGAAATATAGTCTCTGGAGTCTGTGTGTATATATGTGTGTTCAAAGTAGTTGATCTGATCTGGATTTTTGTGCCCATATAACATGAGGATGATTTCAACTGATGATGCAAATGACAAGATCTCACGGTACTCTGCCATGAAAACAGAATGATGATTGTGGTTGTTATTTGGGCATAAAGTGGGCTATAATTATGCTAAAATATCTTGATAGTTGAAACAAAGAGAAGATTATTTTGATCAACTGTACATTCCATCTACTTCAACTATTTGGTTTACTGGAAAACATGGGGAATTATAAAGGATTTTGTTTTGTCAAATTTCTTGGTATTATCATCAAATTTCTTATACTATAAAACTAAAACTGCTGAAAGAAACACCGACAGGAGCAACAACTTACCTTCAGCGGAAGGATTTAGTTGCCAGTTAGAGTAAGAAAATAAAAAATTCCAGTGACTAGCTCACTAAGGGTTTCTCCCCTTGGAATCACTTTAATGAATATCACGGTGTCTGGGTAGCACGGCGGTCTATTCCGTTGCCTACCAACACGGGAATCGCTGGTTCGAATCCCCATGTTACCTCCAGCTTGATCGGGCATCTCTACAGACACAATTGGCTGTGTCTGCGGGTGGGAAGCCTGATGTGGGTATGTGTCCGGGTCGCTGCAATAGGCCAGGGCGCCTGTTCAAGGGGGGAGGGGGAACTGGGGGGAATAGCATGATCCTCCCACGTGCTATGCCCCCCTGGCGAAACTCCTCACTGTCAGGTGAAATGAACCAGCTGGTGACTCCACATGTATCAGAGGAGGCATGTGTTAGTCTGCAGCCCTCCCCGGATCAGCAGAGTGGGTGGAGCAGTGACCGGGACAGCTCGACAAATAGGTTAATCAGACGGGTACAATTGGGGAGATGCACTTCAGTTTGATGAATTATCATTTAGATACATGACTGTCTCTCTGACCTTTTCAGATATAATTAGTGAGCTACATTGACAACCACCTGCGTGTAACCTGACTTGAACTTGTGCTGCCAAGCCATAATTTACCAATTAATGATTAAGTGAATGAGTATCCTGTGGCTGTATGTTGTTCAGCTTTGGTTATGGCTGCCTGTATCTTTGAATATCCTTAAATTACTCGATACAATGCACATGACTCAGATATAACAAATAGTTACATAACAGTGGCTAATGAAAGTGTATTGTCTGTCTGTCTTGTCGAGCCTTAGTAATCAGTAGCTGAGCCTGTGCTGTCCATCATTACTGTACAGCAGTAGTGTTCGATAAGTTATTGACAAAAAGCTGTTGACATCTTTACTAGTTAAACCTGTCCTCTACTCTACTCTGTGATTGCAGCACATTTGTTCTGCACGGTATTTGAAAATAATTCTCAGCATTTGTTTTAATCTGGTTAGGGTGCCATGTGGGTGGGGTTTATTGCCTTTTATTTCTTTTATTATTTTTTTTATTTCTCGTGCATATTGGGATACAATGGAGTTTGCAAACCCCCACCTATCTAGGCTCCTTTCTGCAGTTTAAAACCAAATCTTTCAAATGCTGTTTGAATAGTTTGCTGTTGAACTGTCAGAAAGTATTGAGTTTAATCTAAAAGTCTTATCTCTGTTGTTTAGGTGGACCCAGCAGCCTACATAGACACCTGTCTCTATTTGTACTGTAGCTTGAGCTCCAGAGAGAGGGAGGGGGCCGTGTGTGACACCCTGGCCAGCTATGCCCGAGAGTGTGCCCAGCAGCGTGTCATAATTATCTGGAGGACGCCCACCTTCTGTGGTAAAGACCTGTCACCATTTAGTCGCCCATGCGGCTCAGCGGGATAAGGGATCTGAATCTTTGTAGGTTTTGGGTTTGAACTGGGTTTATGACCTTTGCCACAAGTCATAACATCTCTACGTCAGTAAGATTCAGCATCTCGGTAATCTCTTCCCTGCACACAAACATCACCTCTTCACAGTCACACAGCTAGAATATAGAAAGACCCTTTAAGTCAAGTGGGCTTTACAGCAATTCAACATTCTGTCTTTAGAACCTCGCATTGGATAAGCACCAACTCCCTAAAAAAAACCTTTAACAGGGAGAGAAAATAGGAGGAAACCTCAGGGAAAGCAGCAGAGGAGGGATCTCTCTCCCAAGATAGACAGATGTGCAATTGGTGTTGTGTGTACAGAATAGAACACAATTTACAGAATACAACATTGAAAAAGGATAACAGAATTATAATGGAATTAGATATATGAAGAATGTTAAGAGGAGGATGCCAAAGCAGTGTCCAGATGCCAGCGCAACAGCCTAGGACCTGAGCCACACCACCACCATCACCATGTAGACCTGACAGGAGGACAGACTACACATGCAGACAGGGGAGACTCACATCACACCATTCATATACACAGGAGAAGAGACAAGAAACAAACATTAGTCACACATCGGAGAGAGAGAGAAGGGTACAACATTGAAGCAGGATAACAAAATTATATGTATTTATAAGATAGATTAAGAATGTGATGAGGAGGAGGCCAAGCTATGTCCAGGTGGCGACCACCATCACCATGGAGACCTGACAGGAGGACAGACGACACGTTCACACAAGGGAGACTCACATCACACCATTCACGTACACGAAAACATAATGTGAAAAACATCCACACAGGAGAGAGTCCGTAGATAGCAGAAGATCATTTACCACTCTGAGTAGAGCAGTTTGAGTGGAGTGACAGGCCCTGAAAGCCGATTGAAAAGGTTGATATCGATAGTTTTCTTCTAAATGGGCCCGAAAGTTGTTGATATACAACTCTGAAGCACTCAACTCTCTCTAGTACTTTAGAAAAGAACAGAAGATTAGAGACTGGTCGATAGCCCATGGATTGAGGTTTGGTTTCTTAAGTAGAGGTTTGACCACAGCTGTCTTAAAACTGCTGGTAACAGTGCCAGTAGTAAGCGATAAATTAACAATGTATGTATGCATATGTATGCAATCTTTGTATGCATTGTAGTTCTCATAAAAGGCCAGAGGTCTTTAAAAAGTTTTGCTGGTAAAGGGTCAATAGACAAGTAGTTGGTTTAGAAGCTGACACAAACTTAGTCCAAGTATCAAGAGAGATAGTCTCAAAAACTAATAACGGACTAATATGAAATTTGTAAGACATGATCTTCGGGGGTAGGTGGAGCTGAAGAGCTAATTTTTATTTTATTTTATTTTTTTCACCCTTTTTCTCCCAATTGTATCCGGCCAATTACCCCACTCTTCCGAGACATCCCGGTCGCTACTCCACCCCTCTGCCGATCAAGGGGAGGGCTGCAGACTACCACATGCCTCGTCTGATACATGTGGAGTCGCCAGCCGGTTCTTTTCACCTGACAGTGAGGAGTTTCACCAGAGAGACATAGCGCATGGGAGGATAATGCTATTCCCCCCAGCCCCCCTCGAACAGGTGCCCCGATCAGTCAGAGGTGGCGTTGGTGCAGCAACCCGGACACATACCCACATCCGGCTTCTCACCCGCAGGCACAGCCAATTGTGTCGTAGGGACGCCCGACCAAGCCCGAGGTAACACGGGGATTGGAAATGGTGATTCCCATGTTGGTAGGCAACGGAATAGACTGCTATGCCACCCAGATGCCTTTGAAGAACTAATTTTGTTTCTGTGATCTCATCAACCTTTTTCAAGTCTGTTGTTGGCTGTTGAAATACATACATCCTTCTCTGTAACACTCACTAAATACACTCATAAAGACAGGTAAATTGTGTCATTGAGTGTCTCTCCTTTTCAGACTCTCTCTCTTCCCTTCTTTATCTTGTGGACAGCATTCTGACTTATTTCTCTCTCGCACCATGACATCTTTGCTGTCTCGCCTCCCTATAGGTCGGGTCTGTCCCAGGGGTCAGGTGTTTTCTGACTGTGTGTCCTCGTGCCCCCCCAGCTGTACATCTCCTCAATCACTCAGCCATGCTGTGGCCTTGGGCCAGTGCAGGGAGGAGTGTGTGGGGGGTTGTGAGTGCCCACCGGGCCTCTACCTCCACCAGGGGCACTGTCTGAAAAGGGACGAGTGTCCTTGTTTCCACCGCAGACACACCTATCAGTCAGGGGACACAATACAGCAGAGGTGCAATACCTGGTGAGTGTGTGTGTGTGTGTGTGTGTGTGTGTGTGTGTTTGTGTTTCGCACAGAGTGATGTGATTTGTCTAGTGCAGTAGTTAGAGGAAAGATGCATGCTTGCTTACCACCTGCTTTTCTAACCTCTCGCTTACAGCTTGCTGCCGCTTGCCATCCCAGTGTGTAAGTCTTCCCCCGCCAGTACATAGCTTCTTCTTCACTAAGACCCCTGCCAGGCCTCCTCATGACCACACATGGTAACTGGGCACCTCGTGGCCTCAGCCAAACTTGGTAGAGGACTTTGGAGCTGCAGTGGTCCTCAGAGGCTGTTCATGCCCAACCACTGCCCTGCTGTCTTGTGGGAAGTCTATTGAGATAAAAACTAGGGGAGCACACCCCGAGAGAAAAGCAACGTGTTTGGTGGCACACATTAGGTGGTTCTTTGAGAGTCTGGAGTTTCTGGCAGCCTCTTGCAGTCATGATGGTTGACTGGTCATCCTGGGTATAAGCCCTTGCCACCAGGACCAACCTGTCATGGCAAAGACAGTGCTACTGAGGACTGCGCACCCCCTGTGGCACTCTAAAAACCTCCTTGCATAGGTCTCTACCTTTGACCATGGTGTACAATATCCGGCCTTATATCCGGTTGAAGTCTGATGGCGTTGGGGTGTCTGGTGACGGGAGGAGGGTAGAATTGGCCTGGGAGCTCCTAGTCAGAGCCCTGCACATCAGCGGCACAGGGTATGTGGTTGCTAGCATCTGGGATTGAGTGGCAGCTGCTTTTGGCAGACCCCCATGTGACTGAGCAGCCCTATTTAGAGACCAAACTGCTCACCCCAACTGGGGAGGGGCCTAGAAAAGGTGGCCTAAAAATTGTCCACTCAATTTTCTAGGTTACCGTGCCTACCAGGAATTCCATCCTGCAGTAAAAACAAAAGAATTATCCCATTCACTTTGGCAACATGGAATGTTAGGACTGTCCTTGACAATGATGGCAACAGACCACATCGAAGCACTGCTTTGATTGCTGAGGAACTGAGACGCTACAACATGGACATCACTGCTCTCAGCAAAACCAGGCTCCTGGGTGAAGGCTCCCTGAGAGAGGAAGGAGAAAGGTACACGTTTTTCTTTTTCTTTTTTCCCCCTTTTCCTCCCCAATTGTACTAATTCAACTACCCCACTCTTCTGAGCCATCCCGGTTGCTGCTCCACCCCCTCTGCCGATCCGGGGAGGGCTGCAGACTACCACATGCCTCCTCTGATACATGTGGAGTCGCCAGCCGGTTCTTTCCACCTGACAGTGAGGAGTTTTGCCAAGGGGATGTAGCACATGGGAGGATCACGCTATTCCCCCCAGTTCCCTCTCCTCCCCGAACAGGTGCCCTGACTGACCAGAGGAGGCGCTAGTGCAATGACCAGGACACATACCCACATCAGGCTTCCCACCCGCAGACATGGCCAATTGTGTCAGTAGGGCCACCCAACCAAGCCAAAGGTAACACGTGGATTCGACCTGGTGATGATCCCTGTGTTGGTAGGCAACAGAATAGATGGCTTTGCTACCCGGATGCCTGGTACACTTTTTTCTGGAGAGGCTATGCCCCTGACGGACAACATCAGCATGGTGTTGGACTGGCAATCAAGAACAGCATTCTACCCAGCCTCACTAAAACACCCACCGGACTAAGTGAGAGGCTAATGACCCTCTGTATTCTCCTAGCAAAGGCATGCTATGCCACTCTGTTAAGCGCATATGTGCAAACACAACCATCTGGCAATGGTGTGAAGGACAGCTTCTACCAGCAACTAGATGAGGGACTTCATCATATCCCCAAAAAAGGACAGGCTCCTTCTTCTGGGAGACTTTAATGCTAGGGTAGAAAACAACAATGGTATATGGAGTGAAGTACTGGGTAGGCATGGGGTTGGTCAGGTTAATGCAAATGGTCTGAGGCTGCTAACACTGTGCAGAGCATGACCTCACCAGTATGAATACACTGTTTCAGCAGAAGACCAAATAAAAAACACTCTGGATGCACCCACGATCTAAACATTGTCACTCGATTGATTATATCATAACAAGACGTACTGACACTAGTGATGTCTTGCTGACCCGGGCCATGAGAGGTGCAGAATGCTGGATTAATCACTGTCTGATCATGACCAAGCTCCATAATCAAAGTGCGCCCTCCACAGCATCTCAAGAAGCCCATAAAAAAGCAACCGAACACTGCTAAATTAAAGTCAGACCCAGCACAGAATGAGTTACATCCCTCTATAGGCATGATGGCACTAGAGTTTGAGGCCATTCTGAGTTCTGACAATTCCATGGATCTGAAATTGACCTCCATAACCTCATTGCTACATCAAGCTGTAATCGACTCTACGGGCTATGGAGCCAGAAAACATCAGGACTGGTTCGACGAGAACTCTGATCCCTGCTGGAAACCATGCAAAGGGTACACAGGGCTACCCTCAACTGCCCTGCATCCGCCATCTTTCGGCAGCAGTGGCAAACAGCACATTAAGGAGGTACAAACAATCTTGCGCACTCTGCACAATACATGGTGGATGAACAAAGCTCACGAGATTCAATCACATGCTGACAGAAATGATATGCACAACTTCTACAATTCTATAAAAACTATATATGGCCCTAAGAACTGCTCTATCAAACCCTTAAAATCAACGGACGGCCTGACAACCCTGAAAGACCAAAAGCAGATCCTGGCAAGGTGGGCTGAACATTTTTAAGCCCTACTTAACCAGCACTCACCAACTGACCAATCCATCCTGGAAGAGCTGCCAATTTGTCTGCCCATCCCAGAACTTGACCACTCACCAACTTTTCAAGAAGTACTTGCAGCCATCAACTCCCTCAAGAACAACAAGTCTCCTGGCAATGATGGTGCCTTAGCAGAACCCCTAAAACAAGGAGGGTACTTGTGCACCAGAATAATCTATCAGTACATCCTGCAGGTCTGGGACCAGGAGAGTGTCCCTCAACAATGGAGGGATGCTAATATTGTCACCCTGTACAAAAACAGGGGTGACAAGTCCATCTGCGGTATCAGTCATGGCGTATCCCTACTAACTGTTGCAGGCAAGGTCCTAGCAAAGGTCATGTTATGCAGGACGGTGATGCACTTGACAGAACATCTGCTGCCAGAGTCACAGTGCGGTTTCAGGAAGAACAGGAGTACTGTGGATATGATTCTCACAGTAAGACGGCTACAAGAAAAGTTCCGTGAACAACATCAGGACCTTTCCATGGCTTTTGTCACCCTCTCCAAAGCTTTTGACACTGTGAATCGAGAGCTACTTAAGAAAATCCTGAGAAAGTTTGGCTGTCCAAGCAAATTTGTGAACATTCTATCACAGTTCCATGATGGGATGGTGGCACAGGTGGCCACAGGAGGACAGAAATCAGCACCCATTAATGTATGCACTGGAGTGAGGCAGGGGTGTGTGCTGGCACACTACAATCACAAAAAATTTTCATAAAGATCTGGAAGACAGTAGTGGGCTCACAATAGACTTTAGGCTAGATGGAAACCTCTTCAACATCCGAAGGTTCCAGGCAACCACCAAGTTGTCTGCAGTGCAGGTCCTTGAGCTGCAGTATGCTGCTGGCTGCGCTCTTGTAGCTTACACACCAGAAGACCTGCAAACCCTCCTTGCCACAGTTGTGAATGCCTACAGCAGGCTGGGTCTATCAGTCAACACCATCAGGACTGAGGTGTTATGCCAGTGGAGGTCCAGCCCCCCACCCACTATGCCTGTCTTCACTATAGAACACCAACCACTCTCAGTTGCTCCATCTTTCAAATACCTGGGCAGCATCCTTTCTGAGGGCTGCAACACTGATCACAAAACTCATAATAGAATCAAACAAGCCTCTGTAGCCTTCGGCAAACTCCGACGTAAGGTCTTCCAAAACAAACACCTCCATCTGCACACCAAAATTGCCATTTACAAAGCCGTCTGCATCACAACTCTCCTATACAGCTGTGAAGCCTGGATCACATACAGCCACACCTAAGGTTGCTGGAGTGGTTCCACATAAGGTGTCTGCAGCAAATCATGGGGATCACATGGCGTGACCATGTTGTATCAGTCATGCCATGTGACCGATACAACACATCTTCATCTGGATTCATCTGGCTTCATCTGGTGGCCCAGATGTATCGACCCCTTGAGACTGGAGCAAGCTGCCATCAACCGTTCCAACTGGTGGGAGATCTGCCACAGAAGTATAAAACAGCTGGAAATTGAGAGGAATGTGAAAAAACAAGAGAAAAGACTAAGGAGACACAAAACCATGCCTGCCCCCACTAACTCAGACTTCATATGCCCAATGTGCAATAAAACTTATGGATCAAGAATTGGACTCTACAGTCATCAAAGAACACACAGTTAGCAAGGAGGGATGTCATCATCAGACTCGATGGACTACCAGCAAGCATTTGTGTGCGTGTGTGTGTGTGTGTGTGTGTGTGTGTGTGTGTTTGTACATGTGCAAGAAAACATGCACATGCAAGAACATCAACTCCCTTCTCCTTCCCTCTGTCAAACAATTTCTCTCTCCTTCTCTGTCTCTCTTTGACATCTCCGTTGTTCATCACACACATCTGATACACAGTGTGTGCCGAGCAGGCCAGTGGCACTGCACAGGAGAGAGATGTGCTGCCCAGTGCAGCCTAATGGGGGCGCTACAGGTCACCACCTTTGACCAGAAGAGGTATTCGCTGCAAGGGGGAGACTGTCCCTTCACTGCTGTGGAGGTGAGGGCTATAACAATAACAACAACAACAACAACACACACACACACACAGTTCATGTGTTGTGTAATGTATTTTCTGATACACTCATTTATGTTTGATAATTTCTACAATGGGGGTGGCACGGTGGTGCAGTGTTAAGCGCGGTCGCCTCACAGCAAGAAGGTCCTGGGTTCGATTCCCAGGGTAGTCCAACCTTGGGGGTCGTCCCAAGTCGTCCTCTGTGTGGAGTTTGCATGTTCTCCCCGTGTCTGCGTGGGTTTCCTCCGGGTCCTCCGGTTTCCTCCCACAGTCCAAAGACGTGGGTTGGGTGAATCGGCCGTACTAAATTGCCCCTAGGTATGAATGTGTGTGTGTGCGTGTGTGTGTGTGGGCCTTGTGTGATGGCCTAGTGGTCTGTCCAGGGTGTCTCCCCACCTGCCGCCCAATGACTGCTGGGATAGGCTCCAGCGTCCTCGCGACCCTGAGAGCAGGATAATGGGTGAATGGAATTTCTACAATGGTGTGTTTGTGTTCACTACTCATACATGTTACTGGTGTGTTTAGGATTTTGTTGACAGAAAACTGGTGGTGAGTGTGCGCTGCGGGGAATGTGTGGCCGGTGGCGGAGGAGGAGGAGGAGGAGAAGGAGGAGGGCTGGGTTGCCTAAGAGAGCTGTCAGTCATGGCTCTCCGTACAACTGTCACTATCACTGACACCGGTAAGTGAGTGCTGGTAGCAATGGGGGGGACTTTTCAATTGTATATAGATACAGTCTAATCATTTGTGTTTGCCGTGTGACTCTGATTACCTAGCAATGACAATAGCCTCTTAATGGATTGCATTGTATTATAAAGTTATTAGCCAAAATTCTTAGTCTTAAAGCAGAGGCAGCCAAACATATTGGTATTCATTGCAAGAATACAATATCATGAAGTTGCATTCCTCAGAAGACAGTGTCAAAAGACGGTGTCTTTTGTTGCCTTAAATTTGATACCATCACCCCAGGCACAGCGACGCTAAATGGTCAGAGGGAGGCATTGCCTCTCGTGACAGGGGATCTGGTTGTACGTAGGGTCTCCTCCTCCTTTCTCTTGGTCCAAACATTTGGGGCCCAGCTGCTCTGGCACCTAGACGGACCCTTAGCCTTCATCACCCTGCAACCTGGTTTTGCAAACAAGGTAACATTCACACTTGAATTGATCTTGCACAATTTAAACCTGTATCAATTTCAATCCCAAAATTAACTTAACTAAAGTACTTTTAACTAAAGTAGACTTTTATAATTTTTAACTAAAAGAAATGCAAAATGACAGCAGATGGGAGCTCATCCAAGGATAGATGATAAAAGATGAAAAAGTTACAGCAGAGTACTTAGAAACAGTAGTATTACTGTGCAGTGTTGTTTCTTTTTTGTTTGAGTCGGTGTTACAGAGGCACCGTAACACTGACTTGCTAGGCAGCTGTTTTCTCATGTGTGCATGCTGTGTATTCAAGGTACGTGGACTATGTGGCACGCTGACCTGGAACCAGCATGATGACTTCACCACACCAGAAGGAGATGTGGAGAACAGCATCTCCTCATTTGCAGCCAAGTTCACAGAGCATTGTATCTTACCAAGTGGGGCCCCATCAGACCCCTGCACCACGTACACCCAGCGGAGATACTATGCAGAGAGTCTATGTTCTGTCATACACAGCCCCATCTTCCAGGTGTGTGTGTGTGTGTGTGTGTGTGTGTGTGTGTGTGTGTGTGTGTGTGTGTGTGTGTGTGTGTGCATAGACAGGGGGGAAAGGGGGCATTGTAATATGATAATTCTAGCATGAATGTCCTGGGCAATTTACTCATACTATCGTCGTGAAAGAGAACCTGCTATTTGTAGAAAGTTTTTTTTTTGGGGTATATAGTACATGTAACAAGGGTTAGTTAGGTGGAAACATGCATGTGAACTGTTGGAGCCCCTTAGCATTTATAGGTTCTTAATTGTTAAAGAAAAGTATGATGGGTATCAAGCCAATATGAGTACATTACTCCAACATGAGCTCCTCACAAGACCAGATAAGCTTTGCCAACCATCAATGAAACCATACTTTGCATGGAGATGTCCTTGTAAATTTTGGGAGTGGAAAATTATGAGATAAAGAGGACTGATTATTCTCTTGTTTTCACCAAGCCTTAAAGCTACACTATGCAATTATTTATTTATGCACCACAAATTGTTTTGCAGGTAGAATTACAGGTTGTCTGGTGTGTTTCTTTCTCACAATTCACATAAATGTCTGATCTTGCAACAGTCAGTAAGAAAAAAAGGCTCTCACGCACTAAGAAAGGATGAGCACAAATGTGTCTTCAGTAGTTTTTTTAAAATATACCCCCCCCCTTTTTCTCCCCAATTGCATCCGGCCAATTATCCCACTCTTCCGAGCCATCCTGGTCACTGCTCCAACCCCTCTGCCGATCCAGGGAGAGCTGCAGACTACCACATGCTTCCTCCGATACATGTGGAGTCACCAGCTGCTTCTTTTCACCTGACAGTGAGGAGTTTTGCCGGGGGGACATAGCACGTGGGAGGATCACACTATTCCCCCCAGTTCCCCCTCCCCCCCTGAACAGGCGCCCTGACCTACCAGAGGAGGCACTAGTGCAGCGACTAGGACACCCAGCTTCCCACTCGCAGACACGGCCAGTTGTGTCTGCAGGGATGCCTGACCAAGCCAGAGGTAATACGGGGATTTGAACCGATGATTCCCGTGCTGGCAGGCAATGGAATAGACCGTCACGCCACCTGGACACCCATCTTCAGTAGTTTTGAATAGGTTGATACGTGGCAGCCTTTGTGATTATATATGACAGGAGCCTATATATACTGAAGCCAGTGAGGAAATACCGTTTGCGGCAAACAAGCACCAGTACCTGCCATACTTGCATAGTGTAGCCTTAAACTTTTTCTTTTCTTTCTTTCTCTTTCTTTCTTTCTTTCCTTCCTGTTCCCTCTCTTTCTCTACCGGTCTTGCAGGTCTGTCATGATGTGGTAGAGAGGGAGCCCTACCTGCGCCTGTGTCTGTCGGAGGTGTGTAGCTGTTCCCCCCAGAAGGCCTGCCACTGTCCCATCCTCACCGCCTATGCCCGCCACTGTGCCCAGGAGGGCATGCTGGTCCACTGGCGAAACACCACATTTTGCCGTAAGTAGATAAGCTACCGGCTCAGTGCTTCATCAGGATGGCCTGTTGTGGTTACAGCAGGAGCATCTTCTCTTGCTGGAGTTTATATAGCTATAGCTATGCTCATATTGTTTACTCGGTCACTTGTCAGAATTTTTCTCGTTCTCTTAATTGATGAAGAAATTCTCTGATTAAAGTTACATACACCTCTAGGCATAAAGAAGTCCTATAGATCTAATGGGCGCCTCATGCCATTACCTGTTACAACAGTATTGGTAACATTAACCTAGAGTACTGGTTAAAGAAACCTGAGGGTTAGACAAGATGGCTTGTGGTAGGGAGTTTATAGATGGGAGTAAATAAATAATGCTTTTGTGACAATAAGTGTAGTTATTAAAGGTACGTACTGATGTTTTGCATGTTTCAGCCTAGTAAGTTACAAATGGTGTATACTGGACAGCACTACTGGCAATTTTTCCAAAGCGTACAATTGTATTTTAGCTTTTTCCCATATTTCTGTGAGCCATTGGTTTCCATTCATTTAAATACCAAATGATAATCGGTTTGCAGAGACTTGAACCTTGCTTGAGATCAGTAATCCATCAAAGTGAAAATTCTGTCTGAGTAATTTATTTATTTTTGTTAAGGTTATGCTATCTTTGTCGGACAATGCAGCCGATAGCATGGATTGTAGTGTTAATTCGTCTGGTGGGTGCGTTTCAGCACACTTGGACATCTGAGATTTATGAGTCAGCAGTTGAACAGCATGCATATGTTATAAAATCAACTCCTGAAGATAATCTATATTCAAATATGGACATTGTAAAAGAGATCATCTGAGTTTCATAACTTCTTGCATTAAAAAGTTTGCTGTCTTATCTCAATAAAGTTTCAAGCCTCTGTAAGTTGGTACTCATACCATGAGTATGATGATCATACTCCATGATACTCAAACCAATGGCTCCTTAAAGGTAGGAAAAAATTGTCTAAACATCTGAAACACTATGGTATGCTTTGAAAAGGGGTTGGTAGTAATATAATGTGAACTCCATTTTTTAGCAAATAGGCTAACACGCAAAAACATCAGTATGTGCCTTTAAGTGTTTAAATGTGTTTCTGCATTGTCTACCTTGGCTACTTGACACTTATTGTATATTTATCATAAAAGTTTCACTTAAATAAAATATCTCTTCTCCCCAGCGGTGCAGTGTTCGGGGGGGCAGATGTACCAGGAATGTGGCCGTGCATGTGGTGTCTCCTGCTCCGACCTGCAGCAAGGCCGGGGCTGTGATGATAATAGTGATGGTGGTAGGAGCTGTGTGCCAGGGTGCCAATGCCCCCTGGGACTAGTACAAGACCGCCATGGCCAGTGTGTGCCTATCGCCGTGTGCCCCTGTGTGCAAGGAGACAGGACCTACCAGCCTGGTGCTACCATTAAGAACAGCTGCAACACCTGGTATGTGTTTGGATTTGTCAGTGATGGAGAAGCTCTTGCTGCTGTTGTTTTCCTACATTGTGTTGTTGTACAGAATCTGAGGAGGCTGCAGTCAAAATGCCTTTTGTTGGCCCCCTTATCATCCTATGAAGTGTTCTGGGTCAGAATTGATTCTCTCATAAACACTGTGGCAACCCAAGGGAATAAGTAATATTAGAGAAAATTGGAAAAAGTGTATTTGATTAAAAGGCTTTAGGATGGAAAGAAACATGCGACCAATCTTAAAAGAACTCCTGTCTGTGGTCTCGGCCCTTTTTCCTCTTCTTGGAGGACTGCTGCTCCAGCAGCCTCCACAGGGCAAAGCAGAGAGAAATGAGCCTTTTTATTGGTGACTGCAGGGCTTTTGTTAATCACCGATGGCGGCGGCAGTCGGTGTGGTTTCCCTGCAAGGAAAATAGAGGAAGAGCAAGTGAGCAACAGTATGGCCAGGCAGTCCGCTGCATGCTCTGGTTCTGCAAAGTCCATCTAGAAGAAGAGCAATTTGGTGAGTGATGAGAGCTTTTTGTACGCTCTTCCCTTCGTTCCACATCGACCAACATGTATCTCCTCAACCTTGGAGAGCTGAGGTGTCACTGATTGCACAGACATGAGACTGATCAGGTCTGTGCAAACTGAATGCAGCAGTCTGACAGGATAATACTGGCTAATACTCAGACTAGATGATATTTGTTTTGGATTTGAGGGAGCTACCTCCCCGATTTGTCATAAGATGTCCAAAGCTAAGCACCTTTGTCCCTTATTTGTCCCACCTATGCCATTGGGTTGGGTCAAATACTCACTTAGATATAATTTCTAGGCAGATCACCTGAGTTGTTGGGTGGCTTCACACCTCCAACTTCCATCCATCCATCCATTATCCGAACTGCCAATTCTGCTCTCAGGGTCATGGGGATGTTGGAGCCTATCCCAGCAGTCACTGGGAGACAAGCAGGGAGACACCCTGGACAAGCCGCCAGGACATCACACATGGCCGACACACACACACACACACACACCCACACACACACATTCATACCTAGGGGCAATTTAGTATGGCCGATTCACCTGACCTACTTGTCTTTGGACTGTGAGAGGAAACCGGGGCATCCGGAGGAAACCCACGCAGACATGGGGAGAACATGCAAACTCCACACAGAGGACGACCTGGGACGACCCCCAAGGTTGGACTACCCTGGGGCTCAAACCCAGAACCTTCTTGCTGTGAGGCAACCGCGCTAACCACTCCACCACCTTGCTGCCCACCTCCAACTTATAAGTCCTAAATTCTTTCTGGTACCTCTTCAGATTTTTCTGGGTCTCCTTCACTGCCTTTCATAGACTTATATTTAAATAGGGCCCTGTGATGGACTGGCGGCCCGTCCAGGGTGTCTCCCCGCCGGCCGCCCAATGACTGCTGGGATAGGCTCCAGCATCCTGCGACCACAGTTGGGATAAGCGGCTTGGATAATGGATGGATGGATGGATGGCAGTTCACCTTGCCTTCACACCACTTTCTTAAGCTGTTTCATAAAGGTCATACATGGTTCATGGTTCTTTTTCTTTTTTTTTCGTTTAAAGTTTTTATTGTGTTTCGCAACAGCATAAAAAAAATAAAGACAAAATAAAAATAGAAACACATACCAGCAGGTGTCCATCCAGGCATAGACATAAGAAAGGCAGTTATTTGGTACATTAAAGTGATGAGCATAAGTCCATGGTAACAGTTACAGATGTAGTGTCCATCAGGTCCTTGTCATGGTTAGGTTGTCCCTTCAGATATCCATCCATCCATCCATTATCCAAACTGCTTATCCTTTTAGATATGACCGGGAGCCATTACTTGGTAAAACACGTTCATATGACCGAGTGTGAATCACTAAAATAAAACAGTTAAAAGTTTGGGCGGCCATCTTGTCTCATTGACTTCTATTACAACCTAACAGTGCTCTAGCCCCATTCATTTGAGTAGCACGCTGTAACTTTTGTTCATTCAAAATCACACCGCCTTCTTTTTATACCAAAATCAAGGGCCAACATGTTTAACTGATAGGTTTATTCATCTTAACTGTACTTCATTCAACATCACCGTCATCAAATCCACCGTTGAACTTTTAAAATACATGACAATGTACAGAATAAGCACGCCTTCACATCACACACAAACTGTTGAAACCTAAATATAAATATGCACACTAATTACATCATATATCCAGGAGATGGCATCTTTGAAACTAGTATTAAATCCTAAAAGGGCATCGGAGGGGGGGTACTTGGAGGTTGCTCTGGGAAAGGGTGGTAGCCTTTTTGTACAAAGTGCCTAATCTGAAGGTACTGAATGGGAGCGTGGCAGGGCATACTTTTCGTACAACTGTTCAAATGATGCAAATACCCCCTTTTTGTATAAATCTTTAACAACTCTAACGCCATCATTCCCATGCCAGGCCCGAAAAGCCAGGTCTGACATAAAGAGGGTGAAAAGATGATTTACAAAAATAGGAGCCCGAGGTGAATCATTTTGCAACCCAAAATCTTTGCGAAACTATACCCACATCTTTAATGTATGGTTAACTACAGGATTTTCAGAAGAGCCAGCACTAAGTGGTAAAGGGGCCAAGATTAAGGATGGGAGTTTCAATTTAAAAGATTCCAATTTACCCAAACTGGAGCTTCTGCACCATCCCTGACCCACATTATAATGTTTTTGATATCGCTATTCCAATAATAGTGAAGAAAGTGAGGCATGGCCATACCTCCTAACTTTTTCGGCCTTTGTAGAAATGACTTTTGCCATCCCATATAAATCCAGTGAGGATTTGGTCCAGTGATTAAAAAATGTTTTTTAGGAATAAAAATCGAAATACTTTGGTACAAATAGAGAAATCTAGGAAAAATATTCATCTTAATTAGGTTAATCCAGCCAGCTAGTGATAGCAGTAAGGAGCGCCAGCAGTGTATGTCCTGCTTGCGCTCGATCAGAGGTGTGAAATTTAATCTAAATAGCATTTGAAAGGAGCGAGGTACCACCACCCCAAGATATTTAAAGTGGGATGTCACTCTCTTGAATGGAAATGATATAGCTGGGATATTGAGGGCCATTGGGTTTACAGGATAAAGTTAATTTTTTTTCTAAGTTCAACTTGTAACCTGAGAACCTTCCAAATTGTTCCAAAATAGACAGGGCATGCGGTAGCGAAGAGCATGGGTTGGCAATATAAAAAAGGAGGTCATCAGCATAAAGAGATAATTTATGCATGGTATCTCCTCGGGTTATCCCTCTTAGGCCTGGCAATGACACAGAGAAGCAGCAAGTGGCTTGATGGCGAGCGCAAAGAGCAGGGGACTCATAGGGCAACCCTGTCTGGTGGCTCTAGATCCACCTGTTGCAGCTAGAAAAGCACTATAAAAAATGCAACTTGATTGATCTATGTAATGGGAAATATCGTGAATCTAAGTCATTCGTATGGACAGAAGCTAAGGGGATTCATATAATAGTTTAACCCATGATCTAGAGTCATGATCAACTCCAAAATTTCTCACAGTCCTAAATAAATGTTCCCACCCCACCCGATCAAAAGCCTTCTCAGAGTCTAAGGATATCACAAGGTCAGGAACATTCGACCGGAATGCCTGTTTCTAATAAAGCCGGTTTGGTCAGGCAGTACCAGATCAGGAAGAACATTCTCGAGCTGCCTAGCAAGGGATTTAGCAAAGACTTTATAATCAACATTTCGATGAGAAATTGGTCTATACGATTCATACAGCAGAAAGTCCTTGCCCTTTTTATGCAGGAGACAAATAGAGACCTGATTTTCAGGGTTTCAGGGAGATTCCCATTTGAAAAGGATTCAATAATCATAGACAATAATTATGGAGATAACTCCTTTGTGAATTTCTTAAAAAAAATCCGCTGGGAATCCATCTGGTCCTGGGGATTTACCAGATTGCGTACTTTTGATGGCTTCTGAGACCTCCTCCAATGTCAAGGGGCTATCAAGATCACCCTTCTGAGTCATTAAGTGTTGGTAAAATTGTATTCTCAAAAAAAAGACTGATTTAGAAACATCATTGTCATATTCAGATGAATATAAATTAGCATAGAATGCCGTAAAGGCATCATTAATCCCCTTGTGGTCTGTGGTCACAGAGTCACAGAGCCCGAGGCGGTCTTACTTTGGGATATTTGGTGCGAAGCTGCCATTTGGTGGGCTTGATGAGCAAGAAACCTGACTGCTTTATCACCGAATTTGTAAAATGTATGCTTAGGTTTTAATAGCAGTTGTCCACTGTTGAGGTAGAACAGTGGTAGGAGGTGGAAGGAGTACTTTGAGGGGCTGATGAATGAAGAAAATGAGAGAGAGAGAAGGTTGGATGATGTAGGGATAATGAATCAGGAAGTTCAGTGGATTAGCAAGGAGTAAGTGAGAGCAGCTATGAAGAGGATGAAGAGTGGAAAGGCAGTTGGTCCTGATGACATACCTGTGGGGGCATGGAGATGTTTAGGAGAGATGGCAGTGGGATTTTTTAACTAGATTGTTTGTAACACAATCTTGGAAAGTGAGAGGATGCCTGAGGAGTGGAGAAGCATACTGGTACCGATTTTCAAGAACAAGGGCGATGTGCAGAACTGTAGCAACTAAAGAGGTATCAAGTTGATCAGCCACAGCATGATGATATGGGAAAGAGTAATAGAAGCTAGGTTTAGAGGAGAGGTGACAGTTAGCGAGCAGCAGTATGGTTTCATGCCAGGAAACAGCACTACAGGTGCAATATTTGTTTAGAGAATGTTGATTGAGAAGTATAGAGAAGGTCAGAAGGAGTTACATTGTGTCTTTGTGGATTTAGAGAAAGCATACGACAGGGTGCAGAGAGAGGAGGTGTGGTATTGTATGAGGGAGTCGGGAGCTGCAGAGAAGTATGTAGGAGTGGTGCAGGATATGTATGAGGGAAGTGTGACAATGGTGAGGTGTGCGGTTGGAATGACAGATGGGTTCAAGGTGGAGGTGGGATTACATCAAGGATCGGCTCTGAGCCCTTTCTTGTTTGCAATGGTGATGGACAGGTTGACGGACAAGATCAGGCAGGAGTCTCCATGGACGATGATGTTCGCGGATGACATGGTGATCTGTAGCGAGAGTAGGGTGCAGGTTGAGGGGAGCCTGGAGAGGTGGAGGCATGCACTAGAGAGAAGAGGAATGAAAATCAGTAGGAGCAATATGGAATACTTATGCGTGAATGAGAGGGAGGACAGTGGAATGGTCAGGATGCAAGGAGTGGAGGTGACGAAGGCATATGAGTTTAAATACTTAGGGTCAACTGTCCAAAGAAATGGGGAGTGCAGAAGAGAGGTGAAGAAGAGAGTGCAGGCAGGGTGGAGTGGGTGGAAAAGAGTGTCAGGAGTGATTTGCGACAGAAGGGTACCAACAAGAGTTAAAGGGAAGGTTTACAGGATGGTTGTGAGACCAGCTATGTTATATGGTTTGGAGACAGTGGCACTGACGAAAAGACAGGAGGCGGAGCTGGAGGTGGCAGAGTTGAAGATGCTAAGATTTCCACTGGGAGTGACGAAGAACGAAGTGATGTCCTGTCCAGGGTGTCTCCTCGCCTGCTGGAATGACTGCTGGGATAGGCTCCCGCGACCCTGAGAGCAGAATAAGAGGTTAAGATAATGGATGGATGGATGGCTGGTCTGCTTGAGCTTGTTGGTGTTTTTAACCCTGCTGCTTTTGGTAGACATTGTTACATGTCAAACAATGATCATAACGATAATAATACTGATAGTTATAAAACGGCGCAGGTTTAAGTCAAGAAAAAGCGTGTTTTAAAGGAATAAATTATACAGAAGATGAGGAGAGCTTTGGAAAGACGTCCTCACTCTGCCATGACCCGGAAATCATCCCACTGATGTCCTGTTTTTTATAAATCCCATGTGATCTCTGTGAATAATGTGCGATAAAACCTTATCTAGCCCCAGTGCTAGTATCTTAGATAATATTTTACAGTCAACATTTATTAAGCTAATAGGTCTATGGTTCATGGTTCTTGATGGCAGAATGTACTCCCAATTTTATTCAACTCGTTATTTCTCCAAGGCACAATGATACATTATTGTGTTATTGCTTCTCAAACTATGGACAATGGATGCACTAAATCCTTAGATATGACAATGAGAAAGTAATATAGAGCCCTGTAAGTGTCTCATGACCCAGACATTTTTATAGAGATTCATTAAACAGCCCCATATTCTATATGACTGCATCTGCATGCTGCTTTTATCATGTGGAGTATCTGATAATGAATCATAATGACTCAGCAAGTTTTTCTTCTGTGTGAATCTAGTCATGATACAGTCTGGGGTAGGGGCAAGTCACCATTTTCTCACACACTGGTTAGATATGGTTGGGTACCTACTTGGTAATAATATGGCTCTGGTTTGTTTGACCAAGTACAAGAAAGAGACGAATCAACACGGTTAAGGATCGGTACCAAAACCTGGTATTAAACAGGCACCGGTAAGACACTAGTATTGAAAAGCGCCTACATTAACGGTTCTGCTATCGGTATTGGAGAAATTAAGAAAATAAACTTAATTTCTCCTGATCCCATTTATTTAGGCTACATAAACATTATCTTGCACCTTTTATCGTGGTGGCATGTGCCTGTAAACCAAGTCACCGGGAGGCTGAGGCTGGCGGATTGATTGAGCTCTGGGCTGCAGCGGACTGTTCCGGCTGGGTGTCCGCACTAAGTTCGGTATTGATATGGTGCTCTGGGGGGAGCCTGGGACCACCAGCAAAAGCATCGGCTAAATGATTGTAATGTAATTATTGTAAGTCGCTTTGGATAAAAGCATCGGCTAAATGACTGTAATGTAATGTAATTATCTCACCAACTTCGTTTTTAATTTGCAATAAGATTAAGACATTTGTCTGTGATGCATTTTCACTATTCCCAACCCAGTCGAAAGAGAGATCTTTCAGAGCCTGTTGTATGTGCGAACAGACGCGCACATGCGCCCCCTCCCACACACACACACACACACACACACAGTGCCCGCTCTTAGTGACAATGGCAGAGAGGTAACTAAACGATCAAAAAGTCTGGTTATACTTCATTAGAGTCGCCACAAGTATTGTCAGTGTCGACAACACTTGTGACAATAATTCCGACCAGGTGACATGGAGGGGATCTGTGTCGTAGCCTCGCAGACTGACTACAGGCATTCCACAAGGTTCAGTTCTGGGTCCTCTCCTTTTCTCCCTGTACACGACATCCCTGGGTTCTGTTATTTGCTCACATGACTTCTCTTACCATTGTTATGCTGATGACACCCAGCTGATCTTGTCCTTTCCTCCCTCTGACACACAAGTGGAGACGCGCATTGCTGCGTGCTTGACTGACATCTTGGAGTGGATGGCGACACACCACCTGAAGCTCAATCTGGACAAGACAGAGCTGATGTTCCTCCCGGGGAAAGGTTGCCCACACCGAGACCTGGCCATCACCATTGACAACACCATGGTGACGCCAACTCGGACTGCGAGGAATCTGGGTGTGATCCTGGAAGACCAAATGTCATTTGCTGCAAACGTTGTATCGGTTACTCGCTCCTGCAGATTTCTCCTCTATAACATCTGGAGGATTCGCCCATTCCTCACTGACGAGATGGCAAAGGTGCTCATCCAGGCTCTGGTCATCTCCTGGCTGGACTACGGCAACTCCTTCCTTGCTGGCGCTCCGGCGTCAGCCATCAGACCTCTGGAGCTTGTTCAGAGAGCTGCAGCTCGTCTGGTGTTCAACCGCCTTAAGTTCTCCCACACAACTCCCCTTCTCGTGTCCCTACACTGGCTCCCAGTAGCTACTTGCATCCAGTTTAAAACTCTGGTGCTAGCCTACAGGGCAGTGAAAGGAACAGCTCCTTTCTATCTCCAGGCTGTGGTCAAGCCCTATGCCCCCGCTCAATCACTTTGCTCTGCTGCCTCAGGATGCCTGGTTGCCCCGTCGCCCAGAGGCCCCTGCTGCTGATCGACCCAGTCACTGCTCTTTTCTGTCCTGGCCCCACAGTGGTGGAATGAACTCCCCACTGATGTCAGGACAGCGGAGTTGCTGCCCATCTTTCGGCGCAGGTTGAAAACTCACCTGTTCAAGAACTACTACCCTGTTACTTGCTCTTAGCACTTATTGTATTCACTCATTTAAAAAAAAAACCAAAAAAAAACTCTTTCTTGCGCTTTTACTTTGGCACTGGTTTTGCTCTTAGATGCTTGTTTATAGAGAAGATGCACTTACGACCTCTGATGACTGGTAGTACTCCTGATTTCCTACGTTAAATGCACTTATTGTAAGTCGCTTTGGATATAAGTGTCGGCTAAATTACTGTAATGTAATGTAATGTAAAGTACAACGTAAGGGCAGAAACACAAGCAATCTTTCGAAACATCTAGCTAAAGTCCATCAAATACAGGTGGAGAAATGCACAGTTTGACTGCCTAGCTTGTAGTTCATCTCTTGCTGCCCATCCACGTCAGGTATATTACGTATGCTAGCAGCCTGGAGCCTACACGGAGCTAACTAAACATGGGTTGATGATTGAAAGTAACGCTCTGTCCAGACATGTGAAAATAAGCAATTTTAATCCATCCATTATCCGAACCGCTTATCCTGCTCTCAGTGTTGCAGGGATGCTGGAGCCTATCCCAGCAGTCACTGGGCAGCAGGCAGGGAGACACCCTGGACAGGCTGCCAGGCCATTGCAATGTTAATTCTGTTCTTAATTTGTTTTGTTTATTCTCTTAAAAAATAACAAAAAGTACCAATAAGCAGTATCGGTCCAAAAAGTCCAAAAATTAATCACTATCTAAAAAAGTCCATAAAATCCCTGGGGCTGTTGACGAGACTGCCAACCAGTAACAAATCCCTCACTGGAGAGGCAAATTTCTACTGTTTAAGATATTTTTAATGATGTGATGGAGTGACAAATGGTGTAGTTTATGTGTTCTAAGTTCACAAAGTAGACCAGAAGCAAAATTAAAGATGTCAGTGGGAGAAAGTGTTCACCTGCCAGTGTATGTAATAACTTTTCTATTATAACGTCTTTCATTATATGTTAATGGGCTGGTTTTATAATTTCATGCATTTTAGACATGATACAGAGTCCAATAGAGAGCTGCTTTCCAACCCCAGTGACCTATTGTTGATCGTCGCAGTTTAATCAGTGAAAAAGATAAGCCATTATTAATCATTCATTGTATTGTCCCTCTCTTTGTTTTCTGAAACATGCTCTATGCTTTGTTTTCCTGGATGAACATATGTGGTAGCACTAGTCTCTCTAAATCGTAGCCTTTGATTTAGCTGTGCATGCATTGGTATGATAAAGTCCTCATTGTAAAGACAGTGCTGTCTTCCCGGCGAGTCCCTGGTGGTGTAAGGGCTGAGATGAAATCACTCTATGTTCCTGGTCCCGCCTGCTGCAGGATAGGTTGATTTCATTGCATCTCATCACCACATGACGACGGTGATTACTCTCAGGCCCTGCGCCAGTAAGCTGTAGCTTTGAATGTAGCGACTGAATCAGTAGTTTCAGTAATAGTAGTAGTAACACATTGAAAGACTATTGAGCATGTGTGCAGACACGTCTGGCTCTCTGTGTGTGTGTGTGTGTGTGTGTGTGTGTGTGTGTGTGTGTGTGTGTGTGTGTGTGTGTGTGTGTGTGTGCGCGTGTGTGTGTGTGTGCGCGTGTGTGTGTGTGTGTGTGTGTGTGTGTGTGCGTGCGCGCGCGCGTGTGTGTGTGTGTGTGTGTGTGTGTGTATTTATAGCCTCAGTGTTGCAACTGCCAACATTACAATGCCTGGAATTTACTGACCCGATTTATTGTTATGCGGAAATATGGAATTTGGACTAGATAGTGTAATTGATAGAACATTTGAAGTGTATTCATTCACCTTAATTAAACCATTGCACAATGTTCTGCAACTGGATTTTCAGAAGATAACCTTTCACGTATTGCTGCCTTATTGAGTTTGACAGTTTATCTCCTCTTTTTATCTTCCCTTTTATATTTATTATGAATAATAATAATGATAATTAATAATCAAAACTGTTAAAAGCAACTTTTCAGCAGAGGATTAGGAACTGAGGACTGAAGACCAGGGCTCCTGTATCCACGAGTCCACTTGTAACTCTACCCATTTTGTGATATTTGTTGTCGACTGATGTTTTTAGTACAAAGCTCTCAGGGTCATTTGTACTGAAACATCAGCAGGCAGTAAAAGCACAAATAGGTGAGAAGAATGTGCACTATTTTTCCTTTTTCTTTCTCAATTGACATACTCCAACAGTTTCACCCATGCACACTTCTCTGGTGTGTGCAGCATGCATGCAATTCTCAGCAGCAGCTAGTATCTGTGCTTTATAACTGAGTTTTACACACATCTGTATCAGAATCGGAATACTTTATTCATCCCCGAGGGGAAATTGGGTCGCCTTTGTGACTTCAGCCAACCTTACACTCATGCACTTTAGCGCAAAAACATTCCTCACTATCAGTTCTCCTCATCCCTGGTTTCGGCCTTGATGCTTATCTTTCACATTTATCTCTGCTTGATTATCTTTGTCTCATTTGTCCCCCTTTTTTCTCTGCGCACTCTCTGTCCCTTCACCTTACACTGTATTCCATGTGCATTTTCAGTCCATTTGATTTTATGACAACAAGACCATCCTGCTTCGTAGATTGACTCATATTCTTAAATCTTGAAAGTGTCTTCGGTCGCTCCTTCCATGCCCTAACCTACTGCTCTCTACCATCCCATCCCTCATGCCAACTCCTGTATTTAGACTACAAATAACATTGTAAATTAACAAACAAACATAAACAACCCTGAAATTAACCAAAGTCTCTAATAAAGATGTTCCTTCTCTTCTGTCCATAGTGTGTGTGAGCGTGGGGTGTTCAACTGTACCGAGGGGCGGTGTGAGGAGGTGAACCGGTGCCCTGGCTCCCTGGTCTACTCCCCACGCTCCTGCCTCCTCACCTGCTCCAGTCTGGATCCTCCTGGACAACAGCAGGCGCCTGCAGGCCCCCAGTCGGGCTGCCAGGAGCCTCTTTCCGGTTGTGTCTGCCCTCAAGGCACCGTGCTGCTGGTGAGTGAAAGCTCAATTTCGTACATTAAAGTATATAAAGAAAGTTAATGTGAATTTAAAGAATATTAAAGCAGCACTAGCTAACTATTCCTACCCTTACCAAAACATCATTAAAATGGGGCTTGTGCTTTCCATCCCTGTCCAACCCTGCATGCTGTATATTCCCAATGGGCCACACTTTTAGGGTGATCGCTGTGTTTTACCAGAGGAGTGCCCTTGCCACCATAATGGCCAGCTCTACAACAGCAATGACACGATCACCAAAGACTGCAACACATGGTAGTGAACTGTTTTGGAATATCACACGAAATGGCAGTGTACAATATTTCCCAATTTATTTAGAATTGATTTGCCAGTTTGCGCCCAATTCCTTCTATTTCTGTGACTGCACTATTGTTTTGTTTTCTATTTATGTTAAATAAATAGCTTAGTATCAGTTGTCATTTTATATCTAAGTAGGAATAGCGCAGCAGTCTATCCCGTACCTACCAACACGGGGATCGCCGGATCAAATCCCCGTGTTACCTCCGGCTTGGTCGGGAATCCCTACAGACACAATTGGCCATGTCTGTGGGTGGGAAGCCAAATGTGGGTATATGTCCTACACTAGCTACACTAGTGCCTCCTTTGGTTGGCCGGGGCACCTGTTCAGGGGGGAGGGGGAACTGGGGGGAATAGCGTGATCCTCCCACGCGCTACTTCCCCCTGGTAAAACTTCTCACTGTCAGGTGAAAAGAGGCGGCTGGCGACTCCCCATGTGTTGGAGGAGACATGTGGTGGTCTGCAGCCCTCCCTGGATCGGCAGAGAGGGCGGAGCAGTGACCGGGACAGCTCGGAAGAGTGGGGCGATTGGCTGGATACAATTGGGGAGAAAAGGGGGGGGGGAGACATAATGCGTTCGGTCAAACTGAAAATATCAAGAAGTTTAGCTTTTCGGTTTACTGAGAACAGTTTTTCTGTCTCCACTTCTCTTTGTGCACATCGTCATGTCTTTCTGTCTTTAAAGTGTGTGTAAGGAGCGCCGTTGGCACTGTGGTCAGTCTGCATGCGGTGGTGTGTGCGTGGCCACAGGTGACCCCCACTATGTGACCTTCGACGGCCGCTGCTACTCCTTCCTGGGCGACTGCCAGTATGTGCTGGTGCAGGAAGCTGACGGCTCATTCAGCGTTACGGCGGAAAATGTGCCCTGCGGCAGCACCGGGGTCACCTGCACCAAGTCAGTCACCCTCAACCTGGGGAACACAGCCATACATCTGCTGAGAGGTAGAGTCTGGAGGGGTTTTTAATGAGGGTCAGAGGTGTGGCTCTGGGGGTGGATGGCGAGGAGATTTACATATTGGAAAAGAAAGAGGGGATCTGAGGGAACATGAAGAGGAAGTTCAGATAACCTAAAAGGAGGGAAGTTACATAAAGAATATGATCATAAATAGGGCTTTCAAAATTGGCCAAAGCTTGATCCTATTCGAATATATTTTTACGCTTAATTTTCACATGCAAATGTTTTTTTTTTTTTTTTAACAATTCAGTTATATATTTGAATTTGGAATATTCATTGACAGCCCTAGTCATAAACCTGCTTTGAGGGCTGAGAAGAGGAGGAAGGATGTAGGTGCAGTGTCTGGGAAGTAAGAAATAGAGAAAGGACTGAGAGGAAAGAGAGAAACAGTAGGGTAGGAGGATGACATGAATAGTTTTGTTACAGCAACTAACCTCTGCTACTACTATTCTCCTTCTGGCTTCCTCTTCCCTCTCCCTCTCTGTCGCTCTCCTTTTTTCTCTCTGTCTGCGTGTTTGTATGCCTGTCTATCTGTCTGTCTGTCTGTCTGTCTGTCTGTCTGTCTGTGTCTCTCCATCTCTGTAATTGTCATATTGTTTAGGTAAAGCTGTGACAGTGAATGGTATGCCAGTGACTCTGCCCAAGTCATACAGCGGCAGTGGACTGACTCTGGAACAGGTCGGCCTTTTTGTGTCCCTCTCCTCCCGGTTGGGAGTCACTCTGCTTTGGGATGGGGGTAGGAGACACGCACCCCCCCCACACACACACACACACCCACACACACAAACATAAAATTAAAATGTACAGTTTTCATCCTGACACGGGTTCCTAATGCACCACAGGCATGCACCCAAGTGTAAACAAGTGATACTTCCAGCACAATTTGTGTTTTAGTAAATGGTATTTGTATTAGGTCCTCTCATTTAATTTCATTCCATCCTTACCAGGTATGCGTGTGTATGTGCGTCTGGCGGCCCATCTGCGGGGGCGAGTTGGGGGGTTGTGCGGTAACTTTGATGGGGACACAGAGAATGACTTCACCACTCGGCAGGGTATTGTGGAGTCCACAGCTGAGCTTTTTGGAAACTCTTGGAAGGTCAGCCCCTCCTGCCCAGATGTAACGGACCAGGACCTTCGAGACCCCTGCAATGTGAGTTGGACATTTGAAAAACGCACATCCTCACATGCATGTGCACACTACTCACACAGCCACTCAGTCACTTACACTACTGCAGTGATTCTCAATCAGGCCCTCGGGTCCCAGCAGCACTGCTGATTTTCTGTTCTGCCAGGTAGTTCACTACATTCATCTGTTGTCTTGTTGGAGCATTTTTAGAGCTGGAAAAAGAGGTGCATGTAAGGAATTACCCAGCAGAATAGAAAACCAGCAGTACTGGTAGTACCTGAGGACCAGATTGAGAACCATTCATTTCCTGACATTCAGTCCGTCTGGAGGCTGTTTTTCTGAACCATTTACTGCCTTACTCTCCAACTCTCCAGGTCACCAGGCACACTCACAACCCCTCTGTTTATCTTATCCAGCTGAACCCCCACAGGATGACATGGGCCAGGAAAAGGTGTACAGTGCTCACCCAGGAACTCTTTGCCCTCTGCCACCCCGAGGTGCCCTTCCAGCAGTACTATGACTGGTGTGTCTTTGATGCCTGTGGGTAAGTGACCTACCTGATCAGAAATGACTCTCCCAGAGGCAGTTTAAAAAATGTGTGTGTGTGTGTGTGTGTGTGTAAGAAGGAGCAGACAGGCCTCTCACACTGCAAGCTGCATTTAGACATCTTCATCCAATAGTTATGTTGTTGAGTCTTATCTTTTGCAAAAGGCTCACCCGGTTCTTTGATTCAGGTCGACATAGGCAAATAAGAAGTCAGACGACTTCTTGCTGGTTTGTGATGTTTTATTTGGTACACAACAGAATAATTCACAGGTAATGCTGCGGCACTGGAGACGTACCCTCAGTGCAACCGGGAGTCGTCTGCCAAACAACAGAAACACATAGTGATATATACTAAAACAACAAGGCGCGGTTCTTTTTCAGAGACAGGCGTGATCTTCTTTTTTGGTTTCTCTTCATCATTGTCGATTACATTTTCCTCGTGTTGTTTTGCATGTGTAGCGCGTGTCTTAATCAGATTTATGTGCATAGCGTTCCTGCTTCAAGGCCGTCCTAATGAGGTTGGTGTACATAGTGTTTCTACTCCAAGGCCGTCTCGATCAGGCCGGCGTACACAGCGTTCCTACTCTCAGGCCCAGCTCCTTTAATGTCAAGGCTGTTGATCATATTTTCTCAGTGATTTAAAGAAAAACCACCTAGTTACTGTCATGCCTGGGCAGGTAATCTGGCAGTTCTGGCAAATGCTAGAAGGGCTGCTGAGCCACTATATTCTGAGAAGAGAAAAAAAAGTTTTTTTTGTACCTAAATAAATTCAACGCAGGGGGCTGCAGTCGCGTATCACACCGGTCAACTATACAGGATGGGTGGGCCCACTTTTGTGGGGGGGAGGGGCTCCCTGGTAAACTATGTTGAATAGTGTTGGTGTAAGGTGGCTAGCGGGAGCGGCCCCTCCCCCTCCTCAAATGGATCGGCCCAGGTCTAGGCTTACACGCAGTCACAGTGCGGCCAAGTTGGTCAAGTTCATCTTAGGTCGAGTTCAACAATAAAAGGTTAAAAATGGAAGAAAACAGTAAAAAAAAAGAAAAAAGGAAAGGAGGTGCTGAAAAAGAAAGACAGAGGGAGAAGAAAAACCTTGCGGCTGGCGCAGCTAAATGTGCCAAGTTAACTATGTTTATGCAGCCCGCCATGTCCAAAACTACTAAGCTAGCTAACGTTAGCGGAAGGAATGAGGAAGAGGAGCACAAGGAGGGAGAGACAGAGAGACAAGCTAACGAGGAGATACTAGAGACGTGACGCTAACGAGGGAGAGAGGCACGCCAACGAGGAGGGAGAGAGACGTAACGATCTTTCACACGGCCGAAACCACACGAGTTGGATTTATTTTTCACGTATCACCCAAATCAGACCAGCAACATCAGTGTGTTTCAAACGACTCATGGCACAAAGCGGTCGTGGCTCACATGAATGGACTTTATGGGATATGTCATTATTGTGGAAGCCTGTAGAGGGTGCTGTTGGTGCCGACTGCGGAGTATTCCGAATTTGAGCATAATTTGCATTAACAAAAATATGCGAGCATAGCCTCCTATTCTTTACGCGTATTCCAGTCATTGCCACTCTATTTCATTCTAACATGGTCATTTGAATGTTTTAGGATCTGCTTCAGTGTGTGTATTATTTAGTTAAGAAAGCCTGTAAGTGCGCCGCGTGCTGGTGGTGCCGATCACGTGTGCTTGATATTTGCGTTACAAAATACGCAACCCCCTCCCCCTTTGGAAAATGGGCCGGTCGGGACCAAATGCCAGAGCCTCATTTTTGTCCCAGTCCGTCACTGGTTACTGTGTGAGTGATGCATCTTTCTGGTATCTCGATATATACCTTACAATGACCATCATGGTCTGCGGCTCAAAAATTTGTTTTTAAAGATGTATCTAAATAGTGCATTGGTTTTTATTTTTTATTTTTGTTTAATTTTCTGTTGTATAAATTTAATTTAATCTATTTGAAATGACATATGTCTTGAAATTGATTTTTTTTGTTTTTTGGTACAGATGTGACTCTGGTGGGGACTGTGAGTGTCTGTGCACGGCCATTGCTACCTACGCTGAGGAGTGTAACCGTCGTGGGGTTTATATCCGCTGGAGGTCCCAGGAACTCTGTCGTATGTCTAAGACACACAAACACACACACACACACACACACACTTCTTCGAACTTTGAAATATTCACTACAAATGAGGTGTTAACCGATGTCACAGCTCACCTTATCTTTGAACATCTTTACTTTTACATCCTACTGTTTGTTTCCCCCTCCATGCCGTTCTCACAAACCTCTGCGCTCTCTGATGTTCTCCATTTCTTTCTCAAACCGTTACAATCTGGCCCTGTCTCATCTCCCACAGCCCTGCAGTGTGAGAATGGTTTGGTGTATGAGGCCTGCGGTCCTGCCTGCTCGCACTCCTGTCCCAGTGCAGAGCCAAGACCTGACTCCCAGTGTGGCGCCCTCTCCTGTGTGGAGGGCTGCTTTTGCCCCGCCGGCACAGTTCAACATGGTAAGACAACTGGGACAAAATGGGTATCTGTTTGTGCTATTACCATCTTCAACTTTGGCTGAGGGTTTGTTGCATTTCTGGGTGAATATCCTTTTGAAAGTCTAGTCTGGCGGATATACTATAATCAAATTCCATTTGTGATAGGATACATTATTTCATAGAAGTGAAAAATGTATATAACTAGCATATAAACATATGGTTAATGCAGTGAAGGTAAAGTTGACTATATTATATTTTATAATAGGTATCATTGCAGCATATATATCTCAGAACTCAGAAATCAAGTTGAGTTTACACAAAATGAATTTGACTCCGTATGTTACTCACATAAAATCAAAAATACAGATATATCATGTCTGATAGCTGGCATCCCAGAAAGGTAGCACTTAATGCTAAGAAAAACTTTTATTCTTTACATTCTGGGCTATATATAATGCACAAAGTGGAATGAGTCAATTTCTTTTCCAATTTAATTCACTGGCTATGACAAAAAGATACAGAGAAAGTATTCTCATTCCCCCTGACCTCTTGTCTTGTTTTTCTTACCACCACTGCCATGACAAAACACACACACACACACACACACACACACACACACACACACACACACACACACACACACACACACACACACACACACACACACACACACACACACACACACACAGGTGATGGATGTGTAGTGCCGTCTCAGTGTCCATGTGAGTGGGAGGGCTCCGTGTTTCCACCCGGTGCCAATGTTACTCAGCTATGCCAGAACTGGTCTGTCAATCATATCTTTTATATCAGTCTTTTCAACCCCTTTTTCAGAAATATGCATCACAATAAAACTATGGTGTTCCTCAACAAAAGTATAGCTAGCCTTCAATGAGGATATGGATAAGAAAAGTTCATAAAGTTAACATGTATGTGTTTGTTTGTAAACATGAGCATGCATGTGTTTTTATGTGTATGTGGGCAAGCATTGGCACACCTATGCCAGATGGCCTTTCATTTGTACTATTTGTATGGCCCAAAAAGTCATCTTCGGTAAACAGAAAATACCTGCAGTACTTTGGATTCAGTTACATCTACATGTGCTATTTTGCATTGGGTTTAGGATTAGGGTTTTGTGAGTTACAGTTTGACATTTAGTGATGTAGAAAAGGTATACACCAGGTTCACAATATGTGTTTAAATGTGTGTGTGTGTGTGGGTGTGGGTCCAGTTCCTGTGTGGACGGTGTGTGGCACTGTGAAGGTCTGGCCTGCCCTCCTCCCTCACCTCCATGTCAGGAGTCAGAGTTTCATTGTGCAGGGGGCCGATGCATCCCCTCCCAGTGGGTGTGCGACAACGAGGACGACTGTGGTGACGGGTCGGATGAGATCTGCCCATTCACCTGTTCTCCCAATCAGTTTCACTGTACCAGCACGCCAAAGTGAGTTACAATTTCTTTTTATTTGCTATCGAAAGAATGGTTCCTCGCTACAAACTGATATTTACTTTGCAAGTCTATTGAAATAAAGTGACGTCAAACCTTTTAGTGGACTCTGTTTGGACCTGGCCTTGCGCTGTGATGGCCACCAGGACTGTGCTGACAATTCAGATGAGGAGTTCTGCGGGCCGGCTACCTTAGTGCCTTTGTGCCCGCTGGGGGAGTTTCAGTGTGCCAGCGGAAAGTGTTTGCCCTTTAATCGTGTGTGTGATGGACGGCTGGACTGCGGCTTCGCTGATGGGTCAGACGAGCAAGGTAGTCTTCTTCCAGCCAAGTGCTGTCATCAACAGAAAACATCAAAATAGTCCCATGAACAGAGTGTCAAGCAAGTTACTCTTGTCATCAAGCACTTATAGTGTAAGGAATCAGTTCAGCATTGTTTTCATCATAGATAAGGATGCAGTTCCAATAAATGAATGCTTTCCCTTCTGAACTATATTTCTGCCTGTTCAGACTGTGGCGTGGTGTGTGATGAAGGGGAGTTCCTGTGTGCCGGAGGGCACTGCATTCTCTATCTCCACCGGTGTGACGGACACGATGACTGCGGGGACCTTAGTGATGAGAGAGGGTGTGTAAAAAAATTTTTTTTCCCATGTAGAGGGTTAAATTACAGTAGAACAGTGGACAGGTCGACCGACTGACATGGACCATGTGGTATAGAACACAGTGATTACTTTAGTTTTCCTCAAGGCGATGTTTAATTCTCATGCAGACTCAGGTCAAACAACTTGTATATAATAGAGTGTATAATATAGTATAGTCCACCGCGGACTGTTTTATAGTACAAACCCCAATTCCAATGAAGTTGGGACGTTGTGTAAAACATGAATAAAAACAGAATGCAATGATTTGCAAATCCTTTTCGACCTATATTCAATTGAATACACTACGAAGACAAGATATTTAATGTTCAAACTGATAAACTTTATTGTTTTTTGCAAATATTCACTCATTTTGAATTTGATGCCTGCAACACGTTCCAAAAAAGCTGGGACAGGGGCAACAAAAGACTGGGAAAGTTGAGGAATGCTCAAAAAACCCCTCTTTGGAACATTTCACAGGTGAACAGGTTAACTGGAAACAGGTGAGTGTCATGATTGGGTATAAAAGGAGCATCCCCGAAAGGCTCAGTCGTTCACAAGCAAGGACGGAGCGATGTTCACCACTTTGTGAACAACTGCGTGAGCAAATAGTTCAACAGTTTAAGAACAACATTTCTCAACATACAATTGCAAGGAATTTAGGGATTTCGTCATCTACAGTCCATAATATCGTCAAAAGAGTCAGAGAATCTGGAGAAATCTCTGCACGTAAGCGGCAAGGCCGAAAACCAACATTGAATGCACATGACCTTCGATCCCTCAGGGGGCACTCTATTAAAAACCGACATCATTCTGTAAAGGATATTACCACGTGGGCTCAGGAACACTTTGGAAAACCATTGTCAGTTAATATAGTTCTTCGCTACATCTACATTGCAAGTTAAAACTCTACCATGCAAAGTGAAAGCCATATATCAACAACATCCAGAAATGCCGCCGGCTTCTCTGGGTCCGAGCTCATCTGAGATGGACTAACGCAAAGTGGAAAAGTGTGCTGTGGTCTTACGAGTCCACATTTCAAATTATTTTTGGAAATCATGGATGTCGTGTCCTAAGGGCTAAAGAGGAAAAGGACCATCCAGAATTTTATCAGCGTAAAGTTCAAAAGCCAGCATTTGTGATGATATAGGGGTGTGTTAGTGTCCATGGCATGGGTAGCTTGCACATCTGTTGAGGCACCATTAATGCTGAAAGGTACATACAGGTTTTGGAGCAACATATGCTGCCATCCAAGCGACATCTTTTTTTTCAGGGACATCCCTGCTTATTTCAGCAAGACAATGCCAAGCCACATTCTGCACGTGTTACAACAGCGTGGCTTCGTAGTAAAAGAGTGCGGGTACTAGACTGGCCTGCCTGCAGTCCAGACCTGTCTCCCATTGAAAATGTGTGGCACATTATGAAGTGCAAAATACAACAACGGAGACCCCGGACTGTTGAGCAACTGAAGTCGTACATCAAGCAAGAATGGGAAAGAATTCCACCTACAAAGCTTCAACAATTAGTTTCCTCAGTTCCCAAACGCTTATTGAGTGTTGTTAAAAGGAAAGGTGATGTAACACAGTGGTAAACATGCCCCTGTCCCAGCTTTTTTGGAACGTGTTGCAGGCATCAAATTCAAAATGAGTGAATATTTGCAAAAAAACAAAGTTTATCAGTTTGAACATTAAATATCTTGTCTTTGTAGTGTATTCAATTGAATATAGGTCGAAAAGGATTTGCAAATCATTTTATTCTGTTTTTATTTACGTTTTACACAACATCCCAACTTCATTGGAATTGGGGTTTGTAATAGTAATGCTGTCATATAATGTTTCTGCTGACTTACTTAGGGTACTCACTTTGGCGTTTGCTTTACACAGTGCAGTGTAATGGTGACTCCTGCCAAATTTAGTTGATCACAAGAGAAATTTGAGACACTTTCCCATGAAGGAGAACTTAACTGACAACTTGTCCTATTGCAACCATCCATTCCTTCCAGGCACTCCCAAGCAAGATAAATCAAATGCTGGGAACTATTTCCAAATATTCAACCCAGGTCTCATCAGAATCGGAATCAGAAGTTGTGTTATTGCCATATGCATTACATGCACTAGGAATTTAGCTTGGCGTTCCTGGTACCGAGAATAAAATAAAATAAAGATAAAATAGTAATGGGGAAAAAACTAAAAATGCACACACACACATATGTATGGGTGATATGTCTTCCTCAAGCTCGGGACCTCTACCATAGGCCTGGGAGTTTGAGGGTTCTGTGCAGTATCTTAGCCGTTCCTAGGACTGCACTCTTCTGGACAGAGACCTCAGTTGTTGTTCCTGGAATCTGCTGGAGCCACTCTCCCAGTTTGGGGGTCACAGCCCCTAGTGCTCCTATTACCACTGGGACTACTGTGGATTTCACCGTCCACATCTGATCTAGTTCTTCATTCACCCCTTGGTATTTCTCTAGCTTCTCATGCTCGTTTCTTCCTGATGTTGCAGTCGCTTGGGATTGCTACATCGATCACTACTGCTGTTTTCTGTTCCTTGTCGACCACCACAATGTCTGGTCGATTAGCCAGCACCTGCTTGGCAGTCTGGAACTTAAGTCCCACAGGGTCTTAGCTCTGCCATTCTCAACCACTTTTGGCGGTGTCTCCCATTTGGACTTGGGGGACTTCCAGTCTGTGTTCAGTACAGATGTTCCTGTACACTTTCCCAGCCACTTGGTTTTACCTTTGAGTGTACACTTTCCCAGCTAGCATTTTACACCCTGCTACTAAGTGCTGGACTGTCTTTTTTTTTTTTATGCTACTTGGTCAATTACCCTACTCTTCACAGCTGGCTTCCCACCCGCAGACACGGCCAATTGTGTCTGTAGAGACGCCCGACCAAGCTGGAGGTAGTGCTGGACTGTCTTAGGGGCATCTTTGCACAGTCTGCATCTTGGTCTTGTCTGGTGTGGCAGACCCCTGCCTCAACCGATCTGATGCTGAGGGCCTGTTCTTGTGCTGCTATGATCAGAGCCTCTGTGCTGTCCTTCAATCCAGCCTTTTCTAGCCACTGGTGGGATTTCTCGATATCAGCAACGTCTTCCTCTCTGTCGATGGTACATCCCATGGAGGAGCTTAGTCTTTCGTGATACCTCCTCTTCGTCTTCCTCCCCACTCTCTGTTCTCTGCTGCCTGAGGTACCCACTCAGCAGTTCATACTGGGGGACCCTCTTTCTGATGTACTCATGGATGTTCCTTATTTCATCCTGGATAGTAGCTCTGACACTCATTAAACCTCGGCCCCCATCTTTTCGCTTATCGTACAGTCTCAGGCTGCTGGACTTTGGGTGGAACCCTCTGTGCATTGTGAGGAGTTTCCCTGGCCTGATATCTGTGGCCTTTACCTCTTCCTTTGGCCAGCTTATTATTCCAGCTGGTTATGTGATGACTGATAGGGCATATGTGTTGATGGACTGGATCTTATTCTTCCCATTGAGCTGGCTCCTCAGGACCTGCCTCACTCTCTGAAGGTATTTGGCTGTAGCTGAACTCCTTGCTGCCTCCTCGTGGTTTCCATTTGCCTATGGAATACCCAGGTACTTGTAACTGTCCTGTATGTCTGTTATCCTGCCATCTGGTGTGTGTGTGTTTGTTTGTTTATTTATTTACGATAGACCTAGACATCAATGTCGGACTCTATAGGGATGATGGGCTAGCAATTTGTAGCAAAAAACCAAGAGAGGTCGAGCAAATTAAGTAAACAATATAAAAAATATTCTCAAAGATTGGGCTAAAAATCACAATTGAAGCAAACAAATTGACTTTCTGGACATCTCAATGGACCTTAGGAATGGCACATACAAGCTGTACATTAAGCCCAACAACATTCTGCAGCATGTCCATAGAGAAAGCAACTACCCACCCTCCATCTTGAAGAACATCCCAAAAAGCACTAATAGAAGACTCTCAAAATTATCTTCTTATGAGTCTATATTCATTGAAGCTACATCCCCATACCAAGATGCATTACAGAAGAGCTGCTACAATTTTAAGCTCAAGTACAACCCACCATTACACACTGACTGCCAGCAAATCAACAGACGTAGCAGAAAACGAAACATCACCTGGTACAACCCACCCTACAGTGATACCATGGCCATAAACATCGGTAAGCAGTTTTTTTAACTTTTGGATAAGTGCTTTACCCGAGACCATCAACTGAGCAAGATATTCAAGAGGTACACCATCAAAATTAGTTACAGCCACATGCCTAACATTCAACAAATAATATCGTCCCACAACACGCGAATCATGAACAAATCAATGACACCTTCATCATAATCGGATTCTCTCAGCTGCAGCTGCCGTGTGAACAACTCATGCCCCCTCAAAGGAAAATGCCAGACGAAAGGAGTTATCTACCAAGCTATGGTGACGAGAAATGACAACGGTAAAATAGAGATTTACATCGGTCTAACAGAGAGAACATTAAAAAAGAGGTTTAATGCACACATGTAGCTTTAGAAACAACTGTTTAAAGAATGTAATATCTTTAAGCTGTTCTATTTGGTCATTGGCGGACAGAAACATTAATTATTCAACCACCTGGAAAATCCTCTCCAAGATCAGGGCATATTCAACCAGTAGTAAAATATCCAATCTATGTCTAACTGAAAAATATTTCATCATTTGCAAACCAGAAATGTCCACATTGAATAACAGTAATGAATTGGCCAGCAGTTGCAGACATAGATACAAGCACCTATTTTGTAATTACAAATAAATCATGCCAATAGACAAATACCCCCCCCCCCCATTGGACCGTCAGCGATCATGTGTTTTTGAATTTTTGAATGTCGCACCTGTCGCTTCCCCATTGGACGTTATGCACGTGATGTGCATGACGAGGCAGTAGATGTTATGTTCTTTCCCGAGTAGCTTTATTGACAGCTGATGATTGCTTATGGCACAAAACAGGCTTGTACTGTCTCATAAAGAATTTACTTGACTCACTGGATTATATATATATATATATGTTACGGGTAATGTGAAAAAACGGTTAATGTGCAAACTACCCGGTTAATGTGCAGATTACCCAACGGGGCGGTTAATGTGCACATTACCTGCCAGAACGGGTTATCTGCACATTAACCGGGTAGTCTGCACCAGTGTTGTAGTCGAGTCACTAAATCTCGAGTCCGAGTCAAGTCTCGAGTCCCGTGTTCGAGTCCAAGTCCGAGTCCGAGTCACCAAAGAAAAGTCGAGTTGAGTCCGAGTCGAGTCGCTATTACCCGAGTCCGAGTCATCAAGGTTGAGTCTGAGTCGAGTTCAAAGATGGCTCCAGTGATCCACTCGGGCACAGTCAAAGATCTGACATACAAATAAAAAAGGTCTACATTAAACAAAAATGACACAGCTGTCACCATTTCAAAGGGAGTTTATTTACTTTGTGACACGATAGCCAAACAAATGCACACCCACACACTTGCACACATGCACGCGCAAGCATGCGCGCACACACACATTTTTAGAACAGTCTGAATTTATTTGACATTCTGAACACTGGATGTGCTTCAAAACACATTGATAGCTGTGAATAGCATGATATTAGCAAATGGTGGAAACAGTATACAGAAGTAAGTTCTACAGCATACAATACATTCATAAAAACTAGTCAAAAGACATTGTCTCTCAGGAATAGTTAGGAACAAAAGGCTGGTGGCACTAGTTTTAAGCATACACGTTGCATTTCAAAAACATAAGATCTGACAGCATGGAACTACTCAACCTTGCACGGTGAGGCCTCATCAAAATGCCTCCATGACTAAATACCCTTTCAATGGGCGCACTGGAGGCAGGGATAGAGAATACCTGTGTGGCAATCTGATAGAGGGTAGGGAATTTGGATTTGTTTTGCTGCCAAAATCTGAGGCACGGGACTGAGTCAGAGTCCTTCTCAGTGATCAAGTCGAGGTATGCAGTCAACTGAGCCTGGCCAGACGGCTTCTTCTCGGTGGAGGAGGGAGTCCTCCTATAGTGGGAGAACATTCTCAACTGCTTCTCAGGAGGAGACTCTGAAAGTTCACCTTCCCCTGGTCCTGTTGCTTCCGCTGCATCTGCTGTTGATACCGCTTGCTTGTCACCCTCTGCCTTTATATACTCTGAAATGAGAGGGAGCATGGGGGACTCATTACAAATATGTTATTGACTAGGCCTACATGACAAATGACACGCCTATGTGCTTTATTGTAACACCTTCAATGATATAAACATCACAACAATCAAATAGTTAATCACTTAACTAACGTTAATCAAAACATGTCTCACCTTTGATCTCAGTCTTCAGCACATCTTTGATGTCACTGTCCAGCTGCACATCATGTTCTAGCCACTGGAAGCCAAATGCTGGGTCCAACACAGATGCTATGAAGTAGGCATTGGTGAAAGGAAATTTGGTGGGGCCTCTTCCTCCAGCTGGCTCAGAGCCTGGTATCTTGACTGCACTGAAAACCTCTGCAAACCTTGTTTTCAAGGAGCTCTCCAGAGCTCTCAACCAGAGGCCCACAGTATCTGGCTTTTCCTCTTATTTCCTGCAGGTGACAGCGCAGAGTGAGGACACAGGGCATAATCACACTGACGGTGACAGTAGTCTCACCCTGAGTTAGGTTGGTTGCCTCTAAGAACGGATCAAGAACTTCGATCAGTTCTTTAAGCTGAGCATACTCTTGCGGGGATAAGATAAGTCTTTTGTGCCCCTCTGATTCCAACACACTGGACAGCTTTTGCATGTCTACATGCACATAAGCCTTCACCTGCTTCAGAGTGGAATTCCATCGTGTGGCATTCGCTGTTGGAATTGTTGCATCACCAAAACATGCTTCAAAGCAGTCTTTAAACGAGGTGCCACTGTGGAGGAGGTTGGCTGCACGGGATAGCTTTGCTAGGGTGCTTGACAGCCCACTGGTGTCTTTTAGACCATCTTTTATGACCAACTGCAGTGAATGTGTGAAGCATGATAGTCTCTGCATCTTACAGTTCTCAGCCAAAGTGTCATTGACTGTCTGTTGATCTTCTGGCATCAGGTCTTGCCATATTTCATCATCCTCCTCAAATGTGCTGGGATCATGAGCTTCAGCATCACAAGGATCCTCTAGGGGAAAGCTGGCCTGGAAAGCTTTTCTCATGTTGGATGCATTGTCAGTTATGACAAAGTTGATCTTGTGCCATGCACTCTTTTGCAGGAAAGAAGATATGACTGAAGACTGAGTTCCTGTTTTTTTTATCCATTGCCACTGTGTGTGCTGTCACTCCAAGGAATGACCGCATCTTTCGATCACTCCAAATGTCTGTGGTAACAGCAACACTCGATGCTTCTACCAGCTGGCTCTTTATCTGTTCTTTCTTGACTTCCACAATTCCAGGAATGGTCACAGAGGAAATTGTGGAACTTGCTATGGGCCGGTACTGAGGGTCCAGGACATGCAGGAAGTGCTTGAAGTCCTCGTTGTCAACGATGGAGAGTGGCAAGCAGCACTTAATGATTAGATCTTTTACAAGGGCATCACTTATAGCCTTCTGACGTGGATGTTTGAGGTCGTACATCCTTTGCTGTCCATCATTTAAAAATGATGTGATAGTCTTCTGAGCTGAAGCAGCTGGCATCACATCTGAAGCAGTGGAGGCACGGTATTCTTGGAACCTAGGGGAAGATAGGATACACACTTTAGCTTGCTGATGCCAAACTGTTTCAAGTAATCTTTCTCACAGCAAAAAATGTGTAACGTTATAGCTATAACAATATGCAATAACAATACAAATGTTACACATTATACACATAGTTGTTTGAACCATAACCAGTTAAGTTACATATTTAGTTATCTATATAACTAACATTAACATATTAGTAGATTAACTAATGTAAGCTCGCTGGATAAATGAAAAGTATGAGAAAAGATACGTAATTTATGAGACTAACAGGACAGGGATTAATTAGCAAAACCCAGTCATTTAATTATTGACTTAAGTATGTTACATGCTACCTAGCTGAGCTTTAACTCTCTATCCTCCGTGAGTCTGTATGTTTATTCTGTATGGGTCAGGGAGGGTGTGATTTTGTTAGAAGATAGAGCCAGTTCATAGTACTGTTCAAAAGCTACGTCGCGCGTGTCTATTTTTAGAATTTGGCACAGCCAATGCTGCACATATGCAAAGAAAAATATCCCCATATTTACAGTAGCCTATGCGGTGTCACCAATCACCATACGGTTCGCTAGTTTTCGGTACATGGGGGGGGGGGATGCCACATCCGTCAAATCTCGTACCGTCTCCAGCTCTCAAGAAAACCAGTGGCGGCATCCACATTAGCTTTCTTCAATTAGTCCATTTAGCGAGTAATAGCCTACAATTATTTTTATTTGCATTGTAAAGTTGTGCACATTTTATCAACATTATGTGTGGATGCATATAGGCTAGACTTCTTCCTTCTCCGCACTTGGAGAATGTTCATGGCGGAGACCTGCCATGTGCGGATTTGTTATTGCTAGTTAAGATTAACGCTAACACGGTAGTTCAGAGTGGTGTGTTTTTTCCGTTAAGTGTATGCTACTTGGTAATTAGCTAAATGACAAATAAGAAAAATCAGTTTTAATCTCCCTACAACACGAAGACGGTGCGTGTTACTTACCAACTCATCATTAGTGAGATGGATGGCACGCTCGTACCGAAAGCGAACCGTACTGTGACTTTTCTGTGCAATGCTGCATTAGCATGCTAACAGTAACGTTACTTAACTTACCTATACAATCTCACTTGGTTCTAGTGATATGATATACCGCCACACCACCGAACCCAACGGTTCTAGTGACATGATATACCCGCCACACCACCTAACCCAACATCTTGGACCAGTGGTTGAGTTACTTCAGAGGCTATTGTTACCGTAGCTAGCTAGCTAGCTAGCTAACGTTAACTGATCACCAACCATATTATCAACTGACTGCATATCACTTACTTTTCTGGGTGCATCCTTGACAGGTGTCTGTTGAAGTTTGAGGTTGTCCCGGTCTTCTCCTCAATAGTTCGTTTACATATTGAACACCTAACAGTAATCTTGCTGGAATTTGTTGTAAAATCTGTGTAAGCAAAGAGCACAATTCGGGGCGTCTCTTTAGGCATCTTCGCGCTACTGAACATGACGGTATGCACGCCACGTGAATCCGCATGTAGGTGGAACACACGTGCCTGCCCTTACACGAAATTGAATAATGTTACAGTATTAATATAGCTATCAATATATTTTAATAGGGCCTATTATTTAAAAAAAATCTAACAAAAACAGTCTTTATCAATTAAAAAGTCAGAGTCCGGGTCTCCAACTTCCGAGTCCGAATGCAGTAAATTCGCGAGTCCGAGTCCAAGTCCGAGTCATCAGTGCTCAAGTCCAAGTCGAGTCACGAGTCATGAAAATCAGGACTCGAGTCGGACTCGAGTCCGAGTCCTGGACTCGAGTACTACAACACTGGTCTGCACACTACCCGCTTGGGCGGTTAATGTGGATAGAACGAACCACATTATCCACATTAACCGGGTAGTCTGCACACCACCCGTTTGGATGGTTAATGTGGATGGAACGAACCTGCAACTCATCTTTTTACGATATTTTGATATTTAAATCAGCAATAGGCCTTTAGCCTAATGACTCATGAAGTGAGGCCATCTGAGGAATCACAAGTTGTGGTAAATGAAAGAACAGACGTTGGCGATATCATTCTGTCTTTAGATCAATGTTTTCCCCCACTTGTATAACTAGGCTATTAGCATCAAAGAACACAAAAATGAGCCCTCCTCGCTCTCTATCTGATCCCTGATATGAATGAATAGCCTACAAATTTGACAAGGGTGAAAAGAAATATCAGTCTCGGCCATCTCCCATCAGGCTGCTATAGCCTACTCTCACTGGAGACATGCATCATTCAACCAATCCGAAATGGCAATCACTCCGTGGACAGACTGGTAAATAAAACTTTATGGAAGAGGGGTACTGGCGGGGAAAAAATACTAAGACTAGATGATATGAAAACAGAACGAAATTCGTTTTATAAGCCCAGTATGTAGGAGCAGAAGCAGCGAAACAATATGTCAAAATGCAATTCCTGTCTGCCAATAAGGCAAGAAAAATGAATGACCAGGCGATACCTTTCAGATGCACTTTTACACAACCACCAAAAAAGACAAAAAATGTGCCCGATCCCCTTCCTCGCCTGGCTAATATCCTACTAGTAGCCTACATATTTCATCGATCATATCCTCTAACCGAGAATATGGCAGGGAGCAAACAGATTGTCGATGTAGACTAGCGTGCGCGTTCTATCCACATTAACCGCCCAAGCGGGTAGTGTGCAGACTACCCGGTTAATGTGCAGATAACCCATTCTGGCGGGTAATGTGCACATTAACCGCCCCGTTGGGTAATCTGCACATTAACCGGGTAGTTTGCACATTAACCGTTTTTTCACATTACCCGTAACATATATATACACTCACCGGCCACTTTATTAGGCACACCTGTCCAACTGCTCGTTAACGCAATTTCTAATCAGCCAATCACATGGCAGCAACTCAATGCATTTAGGCATGTAGACATGGTCAAGACGATCTGCTGCAGTTCAAACCGAGCATCAGAATGGGGAAGAAAGGTGATTTAAGTGACTTTGAACGTGGCATGGTTGTTGGTGCCAGACGGGCTGGTCTGAGTATTTCAGAAATTGCTGATCTACTGGGATTTTCACACACAACCATCTCTAGGGTTTACAGAGAATGGCCCGAAAAAGAGAAAATATCCAGTGAGTGGCAGTTCTGTGGGCGAAAATGCCTTGTTGATGCCAGAAGTCAGAGGAGAATGGCCAGACTGGTTCGAGCTGACAGAAAGGCAACAGTAACTCAAATAACCACTCATTACAACCGAGGTATGCAGAAGAGCATCTCTGAACGCACAACACGTCGAACCTTGAGGCAGATGGGCTACAGCAGCAGAAGACCACACCGGGTGCCACTCCTGTCAGCTAAGAACAGGAAACTGAGGCTACAATTCGCACAAGCTCACCAAAATTGGACAATAGAAGATTGGAAAAACGTTGCCTGGTCTGATGAGTCTCGATTTCTGCTGCGACATTCGGATGGTAGGGTCAGAATTTGGCATCAACAACATGAAAGCATGGATCCATCCTGCCTTGTATCAACGGTTCAGGCTGGTGGTGGTGGTGTAATGGTGTGGGGGATATTTTCTTGGCACACTTTGGGCCCCTTAGTACCAATTGAGCATCGTGTCAACGCCACAGCCTACCTGAGTATTGTTGCTGACCATGTCCATCCCTTTATGACCACAGTGTTCCCATCTTCTGATGGCTACTTCCAGCAGGATAACGCGCCGTGTCATAAAGCTCGAATCATCTCAGACTGGTTTCTTGAACATGACAATGAGTTCACTGTACTCAAATGGCCTCCACAGTCACCAGATCTCAATCCAATAGAGCACCTTTGGGATGTGGTGGACCGGGAGATTCGCATCATGGATGTGCAGCCAACAAATCTGCAGCAACTGCGTGATGCTATCATGTCAATATGGACCAAACTCTCTGAGGAATGTTTCCAGTACCTTGTTGAATCTATGCCACGAAGGATTAAGGCAGTTCTGAAGGCAAAAGGGTGTCCAACCCGGTACTAGCAAGGTGTACCTAATAAAGTGGCCAGTGAGTGTATACACACACACACACACACACACACACACACACATATATATATATATATATATATATATATATATATATATATATATATATATATATATATATATATATGAAAATGCATGACACATGCATTGTGCCCTCTCTTTGCTCTGTTGCAGTGGTGGCTAACCATGTGCCATGGAGAGCCATATATATGCAGGTTTTCATTCCAATCCGACTCCACACCATATGATTTCACTGAGACATTCTTCCTCTTTGGTTGAAGAGTTGCTAATCAGTGAAATCACCTGGTGTGGAGTCCGGCTGGAATTAAAACCTGCATACACATGGCTCTCCATGGCACATGGTTAGCCACCCCTGATCTATTGCATCCCAGGGCTTGTTTAATGAAAGGTGAGTTTCCACCTTCTGATCACAACATGATGTAATCACCTTTTATGTCGGTTTCTAGATGTGTGTGTGCTCCAGGAGAGTTCCAGTGCCCCGGGGACCAGTGTCTCCCCACAGACAAAGTCTGCAATGGACACAAAGACTGTCCCTCTGGAACAGATGAAGCTATCTGTCTGAGTAAAGGTACCAAGAGAGACACTTAACAGGCCTTGTCACAGGCTGAAAAAAGTGGCCTTGTGTTACACACTCTTTAGTTGTACACCCAGTATATACAATACTAGGTCCTCTTATGCTTTCCTTGAAATACACTTGTCAAGAGAATTCTTATATTCCTCTTTTGAGTCATGCTGAGAATTTTAAATTAAAGGATGTGCAGAGTTTATTCTATATTTCAAAGAAGGATTTGTAATTCTTGAGACAACTGAGAAAAAAATATGGCACAGAGGAAGTGACTCAATTATAGTACTGTTATTTAATATTAAAAAGGTATTTCTAATGATTTCTACATTCAGTAAATATTGGTTGCTCACAGATGGGTTTTAACACCTTCCTCTCTGTACGTGACAGTGACCTGCGCTCCTGGACAGTTTGCCTGTAGTGATGGTACTTGTGTGAACGGGAATAAGCTCTGTGATGGAGCCACTGACTGTTTAGGTGGGGAGGATGAGAACAGGTCCAGCTGCCATGCCTTTACAGTGACTCCATCACCCACGCCCCATCGCCTCACCCCCACCACACCCAGTTCAGGTACTCTGTCTCAGCTTGTCTTAGAGATTCAGCTGTAGTAGCTAATGCACTTCAACTAATAACATGATAACATAATATAGTGTTGTGTTACAATACAATGGCTGACGGAAGACTACAATCTGACAGTCAATTAAATCCAGCAAAACTGTTTCATAAATGTAAAGGTTGTCTGTTTCTTTACATTATATTTGTCTAATAAATGTACACGTGTCAATTAGTGGTCTGAGACAGGGGACTGCAGATGTTATTTTGAGTAAAGCGTCGGGTTGCTGTCCCCTCCTTCTCTCTTCCTCTTCCCTTTAAAGTAAATGTTTTGGTGCCCATTCAATATTACATGTAGTATGTCTCATTTTCACTCCCCATCTTCTCCAGCCTGTAGGCACTATGAGTTTGGCTGTGCAAGTGGTGGGCAATGTGTGCCCATGGCCTGGCGTTGTGATGGGGAGACAGACTGTATGGACGGTAGTGATGAACAGCAGTGTCCCACGACCTGGTGTGGCCCCAGCCAGGTGCCCTGTCTCAGCGGTGACCAGTGCGTGGACTACCAGCACCTCTGTGATGGAACCCCACACTGTAGTGATGCCTCGGACGAGAGCGTGGACAACTGTGGTAAGCTATTATTACTCAGGTGCCCCCAAGATTAAGTCAAGTCAAATCAAATTCATATGTGTCTAAGTGACACTTAAGTCCCAGAGGGCTCTACAATCACAATGAACAATTGTGTTGTAGTGTTGTTATTCTATATTAAGTACACCGAGAGAACCACGAAACCGGAGTCAAATTCCATGTATATGCAAACCTACATGGCCAATAAACATGATTTTAATTCTGATTCTGATTACAATCTGTATAATACACAACACCCACTATCCTTAAACCCTCGATTCGGATGAGGAACAACTCCACTGGAAAAAAAAAACTGTCAGAAAAAAAAGAAATGGGAGAAACCTCAGGGAGGTCATCAGCGAATACTCCTGCAGGATGGATAGACATGCAATTGATGACAAGTAGACAGAGTAGACCAGCGGTAAAAGATTTACAATAACCGCTAAATGAGGCATTAAATGATTGCTACACAAAATTAGCAAAACAAGCGAAACTACTGTCTGATTTTTTTTTTTGGGCTTGTTTAATTCTTTTAAACTGATTTTATATCTATTACAAAAACCATACTGAATTATCATGAAGCCAGTTTTCCTGATAAACACATTAAACAGCTCAACCTCAAAATAACACTGAAAGTCAAATAATTTCATTTGTGCATAAAATGATTTGAGTGGATCCCAAGTAGTTTAGAGTTCGGTAAGTTTCTTTTTGGGAAAATTACCTGTCCGAACAATGACGGTAATTATTATGCATCTTGTATGACAAAATTGTTCTTGATTTGCACTTGTTTTGAATTTAGTAAAATGGGTAAATTTACTGTGGTCAACACACACACACACACACACACAATATGTGGTAATTCAAAATGCATACAGATGACTTGCTGATGGACACCAATGACTTTTTCATTTCTGTAAGGCTCTGCTCGGATCCCTCCCTGCCCAGGCAGCTTCTCATGTGACAACCGAACTTGTGTTAACATGACGCAAGTGTGTAACGGAGTCCAGGACTGTCCAGGGGGTGACGATGAGCTGGTGTGTGGTGAGTTTTCTTAAGAGAAATAGAATTTGACTACATAGGAGGGATGCAAGAGAGGAGGGAGAGAGGGCAGGTCTGAGGAATGGGACTTAGGATGGAAGGTGGGATGAACCAATGAAGGAATAAAAGAAAACACCATGAGGAAAGGAAGCGGGGCAATAATGGAAAAATAGAGGGAACAGCTAGAATTGACTGAATAAGGAATTAAGGAAAGAGAGAAGGATGAAAAGGAACCATAATATATGTTTTATCTTGTGTTGAAAAAACAGGATCTTCACTCATTTAGTTGTTATTACACTTGTCTTTTTATATACTTCATATTTTTGGTATGATGTCATATTGACATTTTTGGCGGCGCGGTGGTGCAGGTGGTTAGCGCAGTCGCCTCACAGCAAAAAGGTCCTGGGTTCGAGCCCCAGGGTAGTCCAACCTCGGGGAGTCATGCCGGGTCGTCCTCTGTGTGGAGTTTGCATGTTCTCCCTGTGTCTGCATGGGTTTCCTCCAGGGGTTCCGGTTTCCTCCCACAGTCCAAAGACATGTGGGTCAGGTGAATCGGCCATACTAAATTGTCCCTAGGTATGAATGTGTATGTGTGTGTGTCGGCCCTGTGATGGCCTGGCAGCCTGTCCAGGGTGCTGCCCAATGACTGCTGGGATAGGCTCCAGCATCCCCGCGACCCTGAGAGCAGGGTAAGCGGTTTGGATAATGGATGGATGGATATTGACATTTTTACCCATTGCTCTGTCTTCGGGATGCTCTGTCAGCAGATAAGACCGTTTCACCGGCACCCCCCGGCAGCAGGAATGCTACTGTCACCTGCCCTGAGTTCACCTGCATGGACGGATCCTGTGTACCCTTCAACGTGGTAGGTGCTATGGATATCTATATGTGACAAGCAAGTACAAGATTAGCAAAATAAACCTCAGTTTTGATTTTGGTGTCACAAACTGGGCCGCACGGCCATGACAAAAGAACAAGAATTACACACCAAGCCAATTAAACTTTAAATTGAAAAGGAACTAACATAAGAGGAGAACCTAAACTAACAATGGCATGTGTAGTCAGTAAGATCAGCAGTGTAGGTAAGTACATGAGTGGAGAAATGTGTAGGTGAAATGTTTTATAGCACAGCAACACAAACCATGCCAACCAAAAACCAAAAGGTGTCTCAGGGAGAAGAGCACACAGCAAATTAGCTCCAAGAGGGTTTTTAAAGGAGCACGGGCACACAGGGCCCAGGTGTTGCCAATGCTGCTGATGCCACACCCACCTCCAGTATTTGCAAAGACAGCAGCCACACAAATCAAGTAACAGGCAGAGCACAGGAAATAAGTGTTTTTGAATTTCATTTCAGTATCTTAGAACAAGTTGACTGACCTCTTCAGGTGGTCATTTAGATGAGTGATGAAACGTTTCTCTCAATAAATGTTGTGTCCAGATGAACTGATTCAACTTTCTGTGATTCTAAATTTAAAGTCATTCATTCATTCATTCATTCATCAATCATCAGCCGCTTCTCCGGGATCGGGTCGCAGTGGCAGCAAGCTAAGTAGGGCACTCCAGACGTCCCTCTTCCCAGCCACGTCCTCCAGCTCCTCCTGGGGGATCCCAAGGCGTTCCCAGGCCAGATTGGACATGTAGTCCCTCCAGCGAGTTCTGGGTCTACCCTGGGGTCTCCTCCCAGTTGGTCGTGCCTGGTAAACCTCCAAAGGAAGGTGCCCAGGAGGCCATCCTAATCAGATGCCTGAACCACCTCAACTGGCTCCTTTCGACACGAAGGAGCAGCGGCTCTACTCCAAGCTCCCTCCAGATGTCCAAGCTCCTCAACCTATCTCTAAGGCTGAGCCCCGACACCCTATGACATTTAAAGTCATGGAACTTAATGGGACTTGAACTTTTCTAGTGTCATTTTTAACATAGGTTTTGTTCCAATTGGTCTTAAGTTGGACTCGCCACTTTATTAAAGTGTTGGATTTGACTCGGACTCACCCCTCTAAGGACTTGGTCTGGATCTGGTCTGACCTTGGGTGGGCTTGATTACCCAGCTAGTGCTGAGTGGGCAAGACAGACAACGGTGTACCGGATTTAGAAATAAAACTTAGTTCCTTCTGATTCATATCTCTAGCTGCCCCAACTCCTCTCTCTCTTTCTCTGCCCTTCTCCTCGTCCTCATTCTCAACAATCCTCTTTTTCCCTTTCCTTCTCTTGTAGGTGTGTAACAATGTAGCGGACTGCCCAGACTCTCATCTTGCTCCACTCGGGGATCCCACAGATGAGCAGGGCTGTAGGAACTGGGGCGTGTGGGGCCCCTGGGACCCCTGCAGTGTCTCCTGTGGGACAGGATCCATGAGCAGAAGGAGAACCTGCCCACCAGGAGATCCGCTACGTGACTGTCGAGGCCAACGTGAGCAGAGACAGCAGTGTTTCAACATTACCTGTCCTGGTGAGAGAGCAGAGACAAGAAAAACCGAATATCAACAGCTATGGCGATGACAGATTAAGACCGAAGCGAACCTCAAATCCCCTTGTAGATTTGCCACTGCTGAGGCTAAATGTATTGGCGTCAAAGAGGGGAACCAATCTGAGATTAGTAATCTGATTTAATTTTTCATGTCTAAAAACCTTGCATACATCATAATAAAAATTAGAACATTTGTTTTTATTTGCAACTGCCTAACATTGAGTTTTTTACACCATAATTTATAGCTGCTCTAAATTGTGTTAACAACTGTGAGGGAGTGGTCTAGCTGACATTAATATTCATGAGCTGACCTTTAAGTGACAAGTTCAAGTAAGGGTTGGTGGTAAGAGTAGGAGGGGTTTCATATTTTGATGCTTTGATCGGATTGGCTGTATAAATGAGTGTCTGATGACATCATGAGTATCAGAAAAAATGATAGGCTGAGAGAAGCTGAACAAGGGAAGGGGGAGCTCTTTTCTAAAGAAAAAAAACGGAATTTTGTGTTTTATACTTTTTTCAGTGGAAAGAGAAAATCCAAAAGGCATGATGATTAAAGTTATAAGTGAAGTTGCTTTGAATTGATTTCTGTTAGTCCTGCCTATTAAAACGAGAGGAAATTCAAAGGGGGCGGCACGGTGGCGCAGTGGTTAGCATGGTCGCCTCACAGCAAGAAGGTCTTGGGTTCGAGCCCCAGGGTAGTCCAACCTTGGGGGTCGTCCCGGGTCGTCCTCTGTGTAGAGTTTGCGTGTTCTCCCTGTGTCTGCATGGGTTTGCTCCGGTTTCCTCCCACAGTTCAAAGACATGTAGGTCAAGTGAATCGGCCATACTAAATTGCCCCTAGGTATGAATGTGTGTGTGTGTGTGTGTGTGTGTGTGTGTGTGTGTGTGTGTGTGTGTGTGTGTGTGTGTGTGTGTGTGTGTGTGTGTGTGTGTGTGTGTGTGTGTGTGTGTGTGTGTGTGTGTGTGTGTGTGTGTGTGTATGTATGCTGGCCTTGTGTGATGGCCTGGCGGCCTGTCCAGGGTGTCTCCCCGCCAGCTGCCCAATGACTACTGGGATAGGCTCTAGCATCCCTGAGAGCAGGATAAGCAGTTCGGATAATGGATGGATGGATGGAAATTCAAAGGGATTTCACTTGTGTCAATGGTATCATGTTTAATCCCCTTTTTTGACGAAAATATTGAAATGGATTGTTGAACTGTGGCTGTGCATGATGAGGACTACATTACAGGAAAACAGCACCATCAGGTCCACACAACCTCAGGTTCTTAATGGTATTTTTTACTCTTTGGGTTTTCTGCCACATCTAGGGAGGAACGCTTGTTATTGCCTCTCCCTCATTATCTAAAAAACAAAAAAAAGCCTGTTTATATTTTGTTTTAGCAATCTTTGTCATGCAAAATGCAGAATGCTAAATGCAGCATGATAATTCATGTTGCATTTAGCATTGTGATTCTCCAGATTTTGAAATTGTTATGAATCAAAAGGCTCTGACTCTGCTTTCTTTTGATGTCACAATGTTTTTTTTCCCCCATGCAGAGGGGCAAGTGGCTATAATAGTGTTGATTTTATTCTTAATCACAGAAGTCCAATATTTTCAATTTGAGATTTGCCATTGCTAAAATGTGACATTTCTCTCCCATCCTTGGTAGTGGATGGCCTGTGGCTGCCGTGGGTGACCTGGTCCAACTGTTCCTCTGGTTGTGGAGGTGTGGAGGTGAGACACAGAGGCTGCATTCCCCCTCGCTATGGAGGCAGAGACTGCTCCCAGCTCCCAGGACCCTCCAACATGGCCATGGAAATCAGTAAGGAAATCAAAACTGATTCATGTTGGTGAGCTCTAAACTGACTCTAAACTGAGAGTCAAGCCACAATTGATTTTTTCTCAACTTTACCCCACCAGATCCATGTCCTGAGGATGGTTGTACCAACACCACCTGTCCCAGTGGCCTGGTGAGACACAACTGTGCCCCCTGCCCCACCTCCTGTGCCCATATCAGCAGCGGAACAACCTGCAATCCCAAAACACCCTGTTTCTCAGGTCAGATCAACTAGTGAACACTGGAGACTTGACTGGCAACAGAATGCACAATGAAATGGTTAATATGGTCATGTACAGTATAGCACATTTTTGTCATCGTTCATGGCTTATAGGTGGGAAAACAAGTTCCACATAGATGTTACTTTAGCTCTATCTATTGCTATCACTTTATATATGTTGTGTATAAAAGGGAATGAGTTTAAGTGTTTTGCTGAAATGAAGTTCATTTAAAGCTATTTTCTTCCTTGAGTGCTGTAACTTGATCTGCAGGTCATGGACCCTGCTCAAAAAAGTCTCATCATGTATTTTGAAATTGTAGCTGTTACTACTGTGATTTTGATTGATATGTCTGTATGTATGTATGTATGTATGTATGTATGTATCTGTCTGTCTGTCTGTCTGTCTGTCTGTCTGTCTGTCTGTCTGTCTGTCTGTCTGTCTATCTATCGTTCTTTCTTTCTTTCTTTCTTTCTTTCTTTCTTTCTTTCTTTCTTTCTTTCTTTCTTTCTTTCTTTCTTTCTTTCTTTCTTTCTTTCTTTCTTTCTTTCAGGCTGCTGGTGTCCGGAGGGCCGTGTCATGAGTCACACTAAGCAGTGTGTGTTACCAGAAGAGTGTGTATGTGAGGTGGCCGGCGTACGGTATTGGCCAGGCCAGCACGTGAAGGAAGACTGTGAGATCTGTGTCTGTGAGAGAGGACGGCTTCAGCAATGCCAGCCCAACCCAGAATGCTCTGGTGAGCCTGATCAGCACTCGCTTTAATATAAAATTCAATTCCAAAGGGTGATTTGATTCTGCACTGTGAGCATTTTACTTCATCTACCTGAAACTTCAACATCTCTTGTTATATGAAGGTACTCAGTGAGTGCAAAAACTTTTATTAGTAGGCTACAGTTACTATTATAGAAAATATAATCTAAAATAGACTGTGTAGGTAAAGCTAACAATGATCCCTTATTAATTTTATCCATTACATCAGCTTAAGCCACAAAATTGAGAGTTGAGCTTCATCTTTAACCTTTGAGATAAAAATGTCAAACATTGAAATGCATTATTATGTAGTGGGCCTTACTATTTTATTTTTCTAGTGTAAATAGATTGCATATTTTTTGTGTCTCATGAGCTTATCAAATTAGTCTTTGTTTTTGTCTTTGTGTGCCTGTATAGTATGTGTTTGTATATTATATGACATTACACTGATACCAACGCTGCTCCTTGTTTTTTATCCACATATATGCTCATACTCATCCATACTAATCCAGTTATCTATGGTCAGATTCAGCAATTTAATATCTGACTTTGTCCCGCTCCAGTGCACTGTGGCTGGTCAACGTGGTCTGAATGGGGAGAGTGTTTGGGGCCCTGCGGGGTCCAGAGTGTTCAGTGGTCATTCCGCAGCCCAAATAACCCAACTAAGCACGGAGACGGGAGTATGTGCCGGGGAATCTACCGGAAAGCCCGCCGGTAAGTAGTCTCCTCATTTGGAGACCATTAAGCCCTTGTCTCAACACTGTTGCAGTCTTCACCACCAAGGTTTCTCTGTTCTGAACAGATTATATATTCAAAAGTTTGCTGTGACCATTCTTCGAAAGGTTCAAAACTGTGAATTCCCGTTTTACTCAGCAATGCTATCTCCCTGAATGTTGCGCCATTGCCCATTTTGGCATCTCACTTTGACTGCAAACTGTTGTGTGCCATGCTACCATGCATTTACTGTGATGATAGTTTTTTTGGACCCCCCCCCCCCTTTTCTCCCCAATTGTACTTGGCCAATTACCCCACTCTTCCGAGTTGTCCTGGTCGCTGCTCAACCCCCTCTGTGGATCCGGGGAGGGCTGCAGACTACTACATGCCTCCTCTGATACATGTGGAGTCACCAGTCGCTTCTTTTCACCTGACAGGAGTTTTGCCAGGGGATGTAGCGCGTGAGAGGATGACGCTATTCCCCCCAGTTCCCCCTCCCCCTTAAACAGGTGCCCAACCGACTAGAGGAGGTGCTAGTGCAGTGACCAGGACACATACCCACATCCGGCTTCCCACCCACAGACACAGCCATTGTGTCTGTAGGGACGCCCGACCAAGCCAGAGGTAACACGGGGATTTGAACCGGCGATCTCCATGTTGGGAAGCAGTGGAACAGATTGCTATGCCACCCAGACACCTGATAGTTTGTTTTTTTTTGACCTATACATGATTATATGCATGTTGTTCTTTCTATTGCCAGTTACAGTATGAGTTGTATTGGCATCTTGTAATAAAAGTGAGGGCCTGGGTCCGCGGTGGTGTAGCGGTCTAAGCATCGGCTTTGTGTCGATGCAGTTGCCCACTGGGGACCAGGGGTTCGCGCCCCGGTCTTGTCAGATCCGGCTATGGCCGGACTCGATGAAGCAACAATAATTGGCAACGCTGTCTTCAGGAGGGGGGCGGAGTCGGCTTGTGTTCGTCACATGAATGCGTCTCTGTGTGTGTTGGAAAAAGCAGTGGTTCTATCTGGATTTGCCTTGTCATGGAAGTGGTGAGGCGTCTCCTTCGAGACTGCCGGCCGGAGAGATGCAGTTGGCGAACGCATGCAGTACGAGGGTGGGTGTTTGAACTAAATAGGGCTTGATTGGCCACTAAATTGGGAGAAAAAGGGAAAATCAGAAATAAATGTAAATAAATAAATAAATAAAAGCGAGGGCCTATTATTGTAGTTTCTGAGATTGAAACTTTTTCAGACCTCTCTGGACAATCACCTATTGAAAGAAGCAGAAATTAAATGAGATAAAAAGTTGGAAAGCAGGTCAGTTGAGAGTTTAAATAATCAGCTTAAGCACTTGTGTAGGTCTTTACAAAGAGGCTAATATATACTGATGATATAGTGATTCTAGCTCATTATGTGTGTTACTATACTCTGGTTTTGAGGGATTTTGTCATAAAAAAGTATGACTGATCACTTGGATCATTTGGACGGTTTGGAGACAAAGCAAGAGAGGCAAGATTGAGATGGCTTGAACAGGTGTGGAGGAGAGATGGTGGGTATATTGGGAGAAGGATGCTGAATATGGAGCTGCCAGGGAAGAGGAAAAGAGGAAGGCCAAAGAGGAGGTTTATGGATGTGGTGAGGGAAGACATTCAGGTGGCGTGTGTGACAGAGGAAGATGCAGAAGACAGGAAGAGATGGAAATGGATGATCCGCTGTGGTGACCCCTAACGGGAGCAGCCGAAAGTAGCAGTAGTAGTAGATCATACCTTCATCTTATCAAGTCATACTACCTCCACAGTTTAAATAATGTCCGTGTACAAGGATCTGTATGCTGTGACTAGGTTATAATCAATTTAAGATCAAATTTTGAGTTTTTGGTTAAATACCTGTTTGCGGACAACACAAAAAACCACCTGTTTGCATTTTTTATTTTATTTTTTTGGAATTTTTCCCCGTTTTTCTCCCCAATTGTACTTGCCCAATTATCCCACTCTTCCGAGCCGTCCCGGTCGCTGCTCCATCTCTTCTTCTGGAGGGCTGCTGACTACCGCGTGCCTCCTCCGATACATGTGGAGTCGCCAGCAGCTTCTTTTCACTTGACAGTGAGGACTTTCCCCAGGGGGATGTTGTGTGCGGGAGGATCACACTATTCCACCCGGTTCCCCCTCCCCCCTGAACAGACGCTCCAACTGACCAGAGGCGGCGCTAGTGCAGTGACCAGGACACATACCCACATCCGGCTTCCCACCCGCAGACACGACCAGTTGTGTCTGTAGGGACGCCCGACCAAGCTGGAGGTAGCACAGGGATTCAAACCGCAACGGAATAGACCACTATGCTACCCGGACACCCTCTCTGTGTGCATTTTTAAGGATCATTGTAAATGTAACTCTAAGAAGTGTAATACTGTGATAAACTGACAAAGCCTAACATTTACTACAAACTTGAGTCTACTAACAGTGAAAATATCCTACCATTACATCTTTAGGTAAGGCAAGTTTATTTGTAAAGTGCATTTCATATACACAAAGCCAATTCAAAATGCTTTAAATTGGCCATAAAAAGACATTGTTAAAAATACAGAATAAGATAAAAAGGCATTTAAAACATGAAATGACAAGAAATGACAATTTGTTAGTGTGTTGGTGTTTTTCCTCATTACATCACATTGTATGTTTTATGTGGGTTTGCATATGAATACATTCCCACATCTATTTGCTGTAAGCATGTCTGTCTGTGTATGTGTGTGTGTGTGTGTGTGTGTGTTTGTGTGTGTGTGTGTGTGTGTGTGTGTGTCCGTCCAGATGCCAGACAGATCCCTGTGAGGAGTGTGAGTTCCAGGGCCAGTCCCACGCAGTGGGGGACAGATGGAGGACAGGCCAATGCCAACTGTGCCACTGTCTGCTCAACCTCACAGTGCAGTGTTCCCCCTACTGCCCATATGCTGTCACTGGATGCCCACTGGTGAGTAGTTAATGCTGAGTGTGTGTTTATCTGTGTCTGTGTTTAGTGTTTACATGTGCTTACATGTTTGTTTGTTTTTTATTTTTATTTTGGATGAGCTCTCATGCATGCATACTTCCGCATTTGTGCTTTGTATATGTAACTTTGTGTGTGTGTGTCTGTGAATGTGCATGCGTGTGTTTGCACATGCATGTCCGTCCATGCTTATAAACAAATTATGTGCTGTATTTTCCTGTGTGTCTGTCTGGACAAGTGTGTGACTATAATGACAAACAGTATGGTGGTGCTTTCGTCTCTTTTTTCCTCTTTGCATCTCTGGGCAACTGTGCTTCAGTGTACCTTGTTTCAGGGTTATCTCGAGTAAATATTAGGAGTCAACAGTGCTTGTCATCTTCTTTGCAGTCAGTAGTGCTTGTCGTCCTCTTTGCAGTCAATAGCTTTGTTTCCTCTCCATTTTTAGCTTTTCCTGCATATGGTCTTATTTGATAGCAACTCTGTCACCTGCACCTCTTGTCTGATGGCTCCTTTGTTCCTGTAGGGACAGAGCCTGGAGCCCGGGGAAGGAGACAGGTGTTGCTATTGTCAAGGTAAAATCAGAGCTCTTGTCTATTGGCTATTTGTTATTTCATGTTAAATAACACCAAATTAATTAATTTGTTGACTAACTGCACCCGATGTTCATTATCTTGGCCATGACTGTTCATGGATGTCAGCAGGTGTGTTACTCCCAGTGTGTGAGTGTTTACTTTTGGTATAAGTGTATGGGACATGAGGGATAGATGAAGTCAGTGGCCAAGGTTGGGTTAGTAGCTGCAGGAAGTTATTTATCCATTGAAAGTTATTTGCATTTACCTGTTATGCAGACAAGAATGCCAAGTGGGTTTGAAGGGAGATGGCAGAGAGGCCTAGAAACTTTGTTTTGTTTCAAGAGTTTTTGCAGGTATTCCACCAAAGGTGCCCTTGGGCAAGATGTTGAATGCTTGTCTTTTTCTTCATTTTAATTGACTAATTGACTTGGAAAACATCATTATCTTAATGCTCAAAATGAAAATGTAAATGTTTGGTCATGTGCATCATGATAACTCTTGAAATTTACAATTTCATTTAGCCCAAGCGGTGTACATCTGAGAGCTGATACAACACAAGCAAGGATCTAGGCAGGAGAGAACAACATGAATAAGTGCTGTAAACCTAAGTTCGAGTCCAATAGGGCGTAGGTGCCAACAGGCAGTGTACAGAGGCAATGCATGGAGTTCACAGAATACATAGAAGTGGATTTTTTTTTCCATCAAGTGCATCAAGTGTTTCCAAAATTTCTGGGTCTTTAGTCTTTTCTGAGAGATTGAGAGGGACTCTGCTGATCGAACAGAATTTGGTAACTCATTCCACTGTTGACTACTAAACTTGTTCTGAATAAACACGACGTTTATCTTCAGTGAAACCGACTTTATTCACTCCATTTCTTCACGATACCAAGCGACCAGCAACTTGCTCTCGGCATCCGCACCACCACAACTGCGCATGACAAGAGACTCCCGCCTAGAAGGGGCAATACACTGCACATGCATAACCTGACCAGAAGGGGAGCTGTCCTCCATTACATTAACTAAATAGGGATGCATAGAGATAACAACATGTTAACAATCTCATTCTCTTTTTTTAAAGAAATAAACAGAAAACAAAAAAAATGAAATTCACAGCGTGAATTATGGAACATACATTTCCAGAGAAATCAACATGTCATGGAAACATTTGAGAACAAAATCAATTGTCCATCCAACACCCTTTTAACCCGGGTCCCATTCTCCTTTCTTTGTGAGACAGTCAGCGAGTTGAGTTTTCGTGTCTGACCAAAGAAAATCATCTACATGACATGCAAGCACCCCAGTGACCTTACATTGCTCATCCAACCAATAAAATATTGCTGGATCCACCTGAGACACTCTACCACCAGTAGTCTGCATGATTTCCTTCACTTTGTTGTACCAATATAGTGATGCGTCTGCAAGTCCATAAACACATTTCTTAAGTTTCCATACAACATGTTCACAGCCTGCTTCTGTAGGGGGGCGGATATAAATATCCCTGGATAGCTCCATACCCTGTAAAAATGCCGATTTGATGTCCATAGAATGCACTTCCCACTGGTTTTGACATATCACTGATAACATAAGTCTAAGTGAATCAGTAGCACATGTAGGGGAATCCTTTTGTAGCTCTTGAATATTTATCTCTTCAAAACCTCTGGCAACCAGTCGTGCTTTAGGCACAATACCCTTAGGTGTTTCTTTAAGACTACAAACCCATCTAGTAGAGATATATTTCTGACCTGCATCTTTAACTACCTCGAAGACATTATTATTGTGCCAGTTCTTTATTTCTTCCTGTTTAGCTGCATCAAATGAGATGTCTTTCGTTATAAGTACATCAGCTTCTCTGTCTGTTTCTATGTGGAGATTATCAACTTCTGAGATATCAACTGATACCTTCTGCCCATCACTTCCATTATTCTCTAGATGTTGCATGTTATACCATGTTTTATATTTCCCTGTAGCTTTGCCTGCTCTCCCCAAGACTCTTGCTCTAAGTAGAGTATTGTCACCTCTGTTCATATATGTTACAGTCTGTCCTGTTTTTAAACTCATACCTGCAGAGGGGACAGGATTATCATGTGCATTAGGCTTATGGGCCATTTCAGTTTGTGCAACATTACTTTCAGGTAACTCATTCTCTCTATTTTGTTCACTGGCTAAATCATCAGCTACATTGTTTATACCTTGTTCATCATTTCCTGTTTCTGTGTCTTGTTCATCATTTACTGTTTCAGCATCATTTTCATTTTGTACCATTTGTTCTTCGTTAACCCTTGTGTTCACCTTGGAAAGTCTAGAGTGATGTACTCGCACTAAGATTCCACCATGCCTTACAAAAACAACAGCTCCATCCTGACCAATAACAATTCCTGGTCCTTTCCACTCATTACATTCAGCTCGTTTGTAATACACCTTGTCACCCATGTCATATTTTTCATCTGTAGCTCTGAGCTGTTTACGTAGTGCTCGTCTTATCCTTTCTGAGCACTCTGCTTCAGCGAATGCTTTTCTAGCAGCATGTAGGGCCGAAATGTGCTCTCCTACTCTAGCACTCATAGTAGTACCCTCTACTGCGGGTGGTTTATCAACCAGTACAGAAGGAAGGTTAGGATTCAAACCATACACAAGTTGACGTGGACTGTAGCCGTGCACATTATGCATACTGTTCTTAGCCATAAGAGCCCAGTCCAGGGCCGTTTCCCAGTCACAGCCACTTTCTCGCCTGACCTTCAGAATGATGTCGGTGAGGGTCTGATTATGCCTCTCCATTAGTCCGTTGCTCCAGGGACTGTATCCCGCTGTTGTTTTCGTCTCAATGTTAAAGTTCTCAGCCATATCACGGAACTCTGCATTATTGAATTCTCCTCCGTTATCGCTGTAGAGCCTCTGGGGGGCGCTGTGGATTCCTATCCATGTATGAAGAAATGACTTGACGATCTCTGAGGACTTCTTGGTTTTTACAATGCTTCCTGCGCTGAACCTTGTGAATTGATCAATGATGTGGAGGTACCATACCCCTGGTTCCAACTCATGCAAATCTACTGCCACCGTTTCATTAAACGTTGAAGCAAGAGGCAAGCCCACAGCAGGCTTTGGCTTCGTCTTGCTGTATCTCTGGCAAATGTCACAGTCCTGTACTATGTGCTGCAAAATCGTGTCACACTCTGTGTCTTTATTTCCAGAGCTATGGATGAGCCGCTGTAGCCTCTCGGCGGAGGCGTGACCGAACTGTTTATGCAATTTCAGAAGAACTTTGTGTTTCTCATTTGCGGTCATATTTTCTGTGACTGTGATGACCTCATCTTCATTCAGGCTGTTCTCTGGAGCCGTCAGTGCTTCAGTTTCTATTGGCTTTGTTTCTGTGCTCTTGTCTCTGATATCTATACAATAGTGTCCCGAGCTGGTTAATTCAAGAGGGATATTTTCATTAAACATCACAGCACTATCATTCTCCATATCCAAAATGGTCCCTGCCCTTTTCAGTGAAGTCTTACTCAGAAGCAGTGGGATATCAGCTTTAACTACTTCAGTTTCCACTTGACATTTTGTCTGTCCTATTTTTGCAGGCAGTTTCAGTATTTTGGAGGAATGTACTATATTCCCATCTCCAAAGCGAAATGGTCTGCTGCTTGGAATTTCACTTTGCGCTATCTGGTTCACTTGGCTTAGACTGAGGTCTGCGACAAAATTTTCCAACCACTTTTCTCCGCATACTGTGCGGGTACATGCAGTATCAATGATAGCTGTCCCTAACGACTCAGTCAGAAAGATCTCTGATGCTGATTCAGACAGCGAGGCTTTGGTAAACAATGTGTCCTCTACTTTTGCTGGCTCGCTATTCTTGTGGGGACAGTCCTTGGCCCAATGGAACGTGCTCTGACATACAGCACATTTTGATCGCCTACCGAACCTATCCAGTGGGTTAGTACCTTGTAACGGTGGCTTTTGTTGTCCAACCTGTGTTGTCTGTGACTCTTGTCCAGCTTGCTGCACAACGTTACTTGTTCGTTTAAATCTTCCTCGCGAGCGCTGCTCTGTGTAGAACACTTCATCTTTTACTTGTATGCCATTAGTCGCGTCGACTTGTATTTTCCCTCCAAAAATCCTCTTGAGCTCGGACTTCATTGCCGCAAACGTTAGGTCCGTACATGCTGTCAGCGCCATTTGCCTATTTTTCTCGTCTAGACAAGCCGTATCCAAAAGTTTAAAAGCTAATACGGCATCGGGAAGAGTCATATCATACTTTTTCATTCTATTGTATCGCTGCTCAAAGTCAATCACATAGTCCGCCATGGACACAGAACTGTCCTTCTTGATACAGTCAAAATACGAATAAGCATCGTAAGCGCGGTCCCTCTCTTCTTTGAGAAACATTCCATCTAGTTTTGCAATTAAAACGTCCATACCCCCATCTGTATTCAAGTCTGCAGCGGGTATTTCCATGGCGATATCCCTTGCCCTTCCTTCAAGCCCCAGGACGACAGCAAGGGCCTGTTTCTTCTTATCCAGCTCAGTAACGAGCTTCCACATAGCAAATTCATTTTTCCAACTCTCGTACGGTCGGGACTCATCGAACTTCGGTGGAACTTTGTAGCTAGCAGAAGCCATTTTCTGCTAACCGTCCTCTGCTACCAATGTTGACTACTAAACTTGTTCTGAATAAACACGACGTTTATCTTCAGTGAAACCGACTTTATTCACTCCATTTCTTCACGATACCAAGCGACCAGCAACTTGCTCTCGGCATCCGCACCACCACAACTGCGCATGACAAGAGACTCCCGCCTAGAAGGGGCAATACACTGCACATGCATAACCTGACCAGAAGGGGAGCTGTCCTCCATTACATTAACTAAATAGGGATGCATAGAGATAACAACATGTTAACACCACCACCGTGGAACTACAGAAGAGAATAGTCCAGCTAGTGAGTTAGGGCCCTGTTGTGGCGGGAGTACCAGGCGCCTTTCATTGGCTGAGCGTAGTGAGTGGGAGGGAGCATACACCTGAATGAGGGAATTCAGGTAGGCGGGAGCCGTTTTAGTTGCTGTTTTGTCTGCTGTCTAGATTAAGAAAGCAGACAAGAAAGTATTTTTCAACATTAACCCTTCCATTCTACAACACCTACTGTAGGAGGCAATGCCACCAGCCTTGGAACAATGAGCCCTTTCACTTTGCCCTCCAGGCCATCAGAGGGCACCACACCCCTAGTGCCCACCTACCCACTTCCTCCTGATGGTTCGTGTCTCACTTTTATGATCCATTGCTCAGATAGAGATAGGTGTTTTTTTAGATGGGCATATTAATTTTTCCCTTTTGGTTCACAATGTCGCTGCCATAATTAGAAGGCTAGTAGTGTTTTGATGTATATTTAGATCACAATTTTAGGTCACTTAGAAACGAATGTGCTTTCTTGTTTGTGTGGGAATTAGTTTATTGGGGCTGACAGGGAATATGACAGTTCATCGTTCTAAATCATATCACATTTTCATTTTATAATCTGTTTTTTCTTCCATCTAATATCATTCAGTCTCGTTTCTTCTCATTTCCTCTCCTTCTCTCTAGAAGAATGCTGGGCACCTTTGGGGATGCAGTCTCTTCCAGCTTCCAGCTTCAGTGCCTCATCCCACCAGCCTGATCATCCACCGGAGGATGCTCGCCTCTACAGCTGGAACCCTCACAAGGACCTCCAGGTACTGAACTGTAGACTAAATTTTGGTGAGGACCATATTCAGAGGCTCAAAAGGAGTTGAATTGGGGAAATCAGACGCTTGCTGCTGAAGGGCAGTAAGAGAGAAGACGTGTGACAACCATTTCATACTGAGTAGAAAAAAAGTTAGGTCTGTTTTAAACCAAAATCTGACGTGATATTGTATTGCAGGGTTGGAGTCCAGAGCCGGCTGAGTATAAGGACCTGCCACAGAGGAGCCCTGGAAGACACAGTGACACCGCACAAAACCCCTACTTACAAATAGACCTGCTGAAGCCATACAACATCACTGGTAAATGTCACCCATGAGTAGGAGAAGGGAGTAGAATTTAAGTGCTGTTTTCTGTTGAACCTCTAACTAGTCTCTACCTTAAATGTGTGTTGTATGTCAGGAGCAAAAGTGAAATGGCTGTCTTAAAACAAAAAAAAAACAAAAATGCATGTACTGTTCTCATTTTAACTGTCAATCAAGATGTTTTTACTGCATATATCAATTGAGCTGAGGAGTAATCCAGTTTCTCTCTGTATGTAAATTCAGTCATTTAACTTTTTTATGTCTCTTTACACTCATATCAGTGTCTGACTCTCTCCACCCCCCCGCCCTTTCTGTCCGTCTGTCTGTCTGTCCTAGGTGTGCTGACCCAGGGGGGTGGTGTGTTTGACACCTATGTGTCCAGCTTCTACCTCCAGTTTAGCACTGACAGCAGACAGTGGTACACATACCAGGAACTCGTCGCCGATGCTCGGCCCAGACCTAAGGTATTAGAGCAGTCCAAGTGCCGTAACGTGTGTCATACCCTCCAAGATCATCTTACGTTTCATATTACCCTCACCATGTTTGTCAGACATACAGTACATAGAGAGACCGACAGAGAGAATAAGATAAGAAAACGAGAGAGCTGGATGTCTGTTGCTGTATCTAAGGGTAGAAATTAAGATGCTGCAACCCCCCCCTCCAGGTTTTCCACGGTAACCATGATGATGGAGGGGTTGCCGAAGGCAGACTGGACCGGCTGGTATTGGCTCGGTTTGTCCGTCTGTTGCCGCATGACTTTAAGAATGGCATCTACCTCCGCCTTGAAATTATGGGATGCAGTGATAGTAAGTAGATTGCTCATGTTGGGTTTTGTATTTACATTGATTTGATACTTTAAATTGTGTGGTTGTTTTTTTTTTTGTTTTTTTTTGTTTTTGTTTTTTTGTGAAGGACTGTAGAAAAAAAATTCTTCCTCGTAGTGCAGGCCAAAATGGAAAGTATTATTGCCATGATAATCATGAGAATTTTATACAATATCAATATAAAAATATATGTATATATATACACTCACCGGCCACTTTATTAGACACACCCGTCCAACTGCTCGTTAACGCAAATTTCTAATCAGCCAATCACATGGCAGCAACTCAATGCATTTGGGCATGTAGACATGGTCAAGACGATCTGCTGCAGTTCAAACCGAGCATCAGAATGGGGAAGAAAGGTGATTTAAGTGACTTTGAACGTGGCATGGTTGTTGGTGCCAGACGGGCTGGTCTGAGTATTTCAGAAACTGCTGATCTACTGGGATTTTCACGCACAACCATCTCTAGGGTTTACAGAGAATGGCCCGAAAAAGAGAAAATATCCAGTGAGCGGCAGTTCTGTGGGCGAAAATGCCTTGTTGATGCCAGAGGTCATAGGAGAATGGCCAGACTGGTTCGAGCTGATAGAAAGGCAACAGTAACTCAAATAACCACTCATTACAACCGAGGTATGCAGAAGAGCATCTCTGAACGCACAACACGTCGAACCTTGAGGCAGATGGGCTACAGCAGCAGAAGACCACACCGGGTGCCACTCCTGTCAGCTAAGAACAGGAAACTGAGGCTGCAATTCGCACAGGCTCACCAAAATTGGACAATAGAAGATTGGAAAAACGTTGCCTGGTCTGATGAGTCTCGATTTCTGCTGCGACATTCGGATGGTAGGGTCAGAATTTGGCATCAACAACATGAAAGCATGGATCCATCCTGCCTTGTATCAACGGTTCAGGCTGGTGGTTGTGTAATGGTGTGGGGGATATTTTCTTGGCACACTTTGGGCCCCTTAGTACCAATTGAGCATCGTGTCAACGCCACAGCCTACCTGAGTATTGTTGCTGACCATGTCCATCCCTTTATGACCACAGTGTTCCCATCTTCTGATGGCTACTTCCAGCAGGATAACGCGCCGTGTCATAAAGCTCGAATCATCTCAGACTGGTTTCTTGAACATGACAATGAGTTCACTGTACTCAAATGGCCTCCACAGTCACCACATCTCAATCCAATAGAGCACCTTTGGGATGTGGTGGACTGGGAGATTCGCATCATAGATGTGCAGCCGACAAATCTGCAGCAACTGCGTGATGCTATCATGTCAATATGGACCAAACTCTCTGAGGAATGTTTCCAGTACCTTGTTGAATCTATGCCACGAAGGATTAAGGCAGTTCTGAAGGCAAAAGGGGGTCCAACCCGGTACTAGCAAGGTGTACCTAATAAAGTAGCCAGTGAGTGTATATCACAATGTCCACATACATGTGCTAAAATACCATGTTGAAGAATCTAGCTGAACTTGATCATGTTGAACTTTTTGGTAGTGTACAGTCAAATAACAACCAAACTGGTTCTCAAACAATACTCCTTTAAATATTTATTTTTTGTCAATAGATTCTCGTTATTGATTTATTGGACAAAGTTGTTTGTCATGATACGACAACATCTGAACGTCAACTCAATATAATACCGCTAACTGATGAAAAACAATAATACTGAATTACCACCTAGCCCTTCTTCTTCATACCATTTTCCTATCTCCTCTCCAGGACACGGCTGGCTGACCACCCCTGCTCCTCTGCTCCCAGTCTCCCCAGCCGGTGGCTGCAGAGAGAGGGAGTTTCGCTGTAACAGTGGTCGCTGCGTCCCTGCGGGCCCGCTGGGTGTCGTCTGTGACGGGGTCAACGACTGTGGAGATGGATCTGATGAGGTGCACTGTGGTGAGCAGGCCCAATTTAAATCATCCTTCCTCCATTCCCCATGGCAGCTGTTTCATTTCATATCACTTCCTCTTCTTCATTCAGTTGAATTGAAATGCAGAAAACCTTGACTAAAGGCCTAGCTCCGTTTGAGGTCAACTTTTGTCCTTTACGTGGTTTTCAACTCTTTTACAGATTTTTAACAGTGACCTTGCTGTGGTAGTGATATATCACATTAGCAATGAGAATGAATATATATACATAGGCGGACATATATGTAGGGCTTTGTTTAAGACCAGGGTTGGGCACCACCTCTTACAGCTTAAATTGTAATTTCAAGTAAAACTGCAAACTAATGACGCAATCCTCCAGGTACGCAGGCCTCCCCTACAGCCCACAGGCCACGCAGTTGCCCTGCTGGTCAGTTCTCCTGTCCACCACCGGGGGGCTGTATCGAGGCTGCACGACGGTGCGATGGGATCCCCCACTGTCCCAAAGGGGAGGATGAGGCTGGCTGTCACCCCCATGACAATATCACCACCCAGTCAGACAGGTGGGACCAGACATTTCTGTTATTATTATTATTATTATTATTATTATCATTATTATTATTATTATCAATGTTATTATTATTTTCCTTTTCTTCTTTGTAAAAGTAGTCATAGGCGGCATGGTAATAGTAATATACTTGGTGAGATTGTCTGTATTTATTATAGCATTGTTATCACCAATTTAGTTATCCCCAAATCCAACTTATTCATCTGATAACTATGGTTGTTGGTTGTTTGTTTTTTCACTGTTATTCTTCAATTTACAGGCCTTTTACGCCCACCCCTGTACCTCTCAGAACGCCCTCCATGGCAGCTGTCACTCACCCAGCGGTAACAGCCACAGTGTGGAAAGCACTACAGTCAATATCATAGCATCACCAATGGGTCATACGTTCTTCATGATAATGTCATATTCTCTGTTGTTTTCCACATTTATTTTCAGGATGGTGGCCCGGGATATCGAGGTGAGCGTTATACACATAACAAGTTATTTTATTTTAACTTGTTATGTGTAACTATTTATAACTGTCATGTGCAATTAATTTAGATTTTGTTGAATCTCAGTTTATTTCAACATACGATTCCTATTCATTTTCAACAAGAGATTATGACTTTCATTCTTATCCATGCTTTATTTTGTTTATTAATCACTCCCCTGAATAGTTTCAGGTGTTAAATGAACAGTTAAGACTGGTACTGAATGCACTCTAATGGGACGAGTTGTGTTTTGTAGGTATCTGCTCTTCTGCCCTGGGACTGGAGGATGGCAGGATCCGTTACGGTCAGCTGACCTCCTCCACATATAGAGAGAACAACCCCGCAGATGGAGGGCGACTCAACATAGTTCCCAACGTGTAAGTGAATTTGTGCTGTGACCAGACATGGGAAGTTCAGTTTTTAGTTTTTTTTTTCTATCTATTTACTGGCCTTTTTTTTTTTTTTTACTGTTGGTTGGAGTTTGTAGGTTTTTCATATTAATGTGCAGATTGTTGAGGTACATCATATAACATGTTTTGACAATCACAGCAAAGAAGCTGAAACTCAGTTTAGCTTAATCCATGCTTACTGAACACCATCTGCTTTTTTTTAATCAAACCTTTGCATTTGTAATGAGCTACTCTTTTAATGAAGCAATTTCTCCGTCAATTATTCTCACTCAAAGCTGAGTAAAATTTAGCTGGAATTAAATGGTACATGAGCTGGAATTTATTGTTGGCTTTTTTGTGTGTGTCATTTATCAGTCTGATTATGGAGCCCGGTTGGAGCCCCTTGCCTACTGACCCTCAGCCATATTTCCAGGTGGACTTCTTGGAGCCCACCTGGATATCTGGTGTGGTGACGCAGGGCAGCGAGCGCATGTGGGGCTATCTCACTAAGTACCAACTGGCCTTCGCCCTGAATGCCCACTTCTTTACAGACTACACTGAGAGTGGGAAACCTGGCGACCCTGCTAAGGTACAACATCTAATGAAAACATGCTTCAATACAGATGAAAGTTAAGACAGCTCTGATTTAAGATGGCTAAGTACAAATGCAGTCATATTAATGTGCTTTCGAAGATTTAAAGATCTGTGTATGCCCGGCTGAGGTGTGGTAAATTTCCTGTACATCTGGAAATGTAGTTATTGGTGAATAAAATAGGCTTTGGAGTTTATGTGAGTTAAATGTTAGTGAAAATGAAATGCATTTTATTTCATGCTGTTCCATGTATCATGGTCAGACAAAGAGTTGATTGGATATGATTAAGAAAGAAGATTTTGATCATTTGTCAACGTGATGCTGTGATAACGAAAAGACTGAAGGAAATATTTCTCTTTGTGGATTATTTAGACAGCATGAAAACCAAAAAATCATATATAGGTAGACATCTGATCTTATATGAGTTGCCTTTATGTTATATATTGTCAATATTGGAGTTTTTTTGTAGAGAATCATGATCTTAGTCTGACAGTGAAGATTTATTTTTTATTCATTTATTTTTCCCAAATCATTTCTTTTCTTTTTTTTTTACATGAACGCTAAATAAACAGGATGCCCCCTTTTTTTTAATATGTTGCTGTTATTGTGCATCATGTAATCCAAGTTGGGATAGGCCATTTAGATGGTATGACACAGCAATAAAATATTCATTCATTCATTCATTCATTCATTCATTCGTTCATTCGTTTAAGAAACATTCCTGTCTGATATTGCATCTTGAGTGCTCAGTCATGGTGCATATATATCCTCATATAAGGCCTCAGTGTGCCACAATGATGAGCTTTTTGAACTTCAAACAGTCCATGGAGGGTTTGAAGGAAAGCAAAATCCAAGCCATATTTCTTGTAGAAAAAGTAAGAAGGCTTTATTTTTTTTCTACTTCATTGTGTGGTTTGATGTTGAAATGTCTTCCTGGTTGTGTTATAGGTGTTTGAGGTGCGCATGGTGGGCAGGACCCCAGTTACCCGTTGGCTGGGTCGGCTGGTCAGAGCCCGCTACCTTCGCATTATCCCTGTGGAGTTCAGACACACCTTTTACCTTCGTGTGGAGGTCCTTGGCTGCAGAGGGGGTAAAGAGAGGGGAAATAACAGTGGATTTCCAATTTTCCCCATCAAATTTTCAAGTCATTTTTATTTATTTCTTGTTAAATTTATCAGTAGTGCCCCAAAGATGCATGCACATCCAAAAAAAGCTCTTCAGGTGCAGAGTTAAAGATATCGAACATGGGTCAGAGAAACTGGACTCACGCACTAAATAAAAACACTCCAAATCAGATTTATTCCAGCATGAGTAATGTTTTGACGTAATTGTCTTCATCAAAACATTAGATTTACACATTTCTTAGTATTATTTTTATCAATAATAAGTAAGGCGGCACAGTGGTTAGTGCGATTGCCTCACAGCAAGAAGGTCCTGGGTTCAAGCCCCGGGGTAGTCCAACCTTGGGGCATTGTTCTGGGTCGTCCTCTGTGTGGAGTTTGCATGTTCTCCCCGTGTCTGTGTGGGTTTCCCCCAGGTGCTCTGGTTTCCTCCCACAATCCAAAGACATGCAGGTCAGGTGCATGCCCCAAGGTGTGTGTGTGTGTGTGTGTGTGTGTGTGTGTGTGTGTGTGTGTGTGTGTGTGTGTGTGTGTGTGTGTGTGTGTGTGTGTGTGTGTGTGTGTGTGTGTGTGTGTGTGTGTGTGTGTGTATATGTCAGCCCTGTGTGATGGCCTGGCGGCCTGTCCAGGGTGTCTCCCTGCCTGGAGCCCAATGACTGCTGGGATAGGCTCCAGCATCCCCGTGACCTTGAAAGCAGGATAAGGGGTTCGGATAATGGGTGGATGGATGGAATAATAAGTAGTGGGTGAACTGAAAAGCTGACCTCTTGCCAGTGCTTGTTGGTAACGTCTCCTCTTGCCACTTTTGCAGATGAGCTTGTGACCCCAAGCAGTCTCACTGTGTCTCCGTCTGGTGGTGGGAAGGGGACAGTGCACCCTTGTGAGCCGGGCCAGTTTGCATGCCATCACAGCGGAGAGTGTGTCTCCATCTCTGCGCTTTGTGACAGCCGGCTGGACTGCAAGGATCACTCGGATGAGATCAGCTGTGGTGAGAACTGCCAAAGTTTTGATCACTCTTCTTTTTGACTCATTGGTCTATTTCTGGTCATCCTTTTCTGTCTCTCTCTCAACCCCTCACTACAGGTACAGCTCCGACAAGAGGCTTCCCCGGGTTAAAGAACCAGACCAGCCCCACAGGGCGACCTGGTTTCCATGAAGACAGCGTCACTGGCGCCCCCGGCCTCCACACCACCAGATCCCAAGATGGCCACCCCAGTGTGGCTACAACGGTTGCCAAATCTGGGCTTACAGGCCAACCTGGACTTTACAAGACCACTACCCCAACCACCGGTAAGCGCTGTCAACGACCACCGCCAGATCAAATGTATTTTCTCTCTATCACTTCCATCTGTTTTCCAAGGCCTGTTATCCAATCAAAAGACTGGCCTCAGAACCATTCAGCCAAAAAATAACTGATCATTTCTGAGCGTCACTTTCTTTGATCATAAATACAAATCTCATGAATAACCTAATTATGTATTCTGTTTCATGTTTTTTCAGTCGCTCTTTTCTTTCAACTATTTATAATATGTCATCCCTTTTGTGTCTCTTTGCTTATTTGATTTAGATATCAGCACAAACAATTACCAAGTTTAATTTTACCCACAAGGGTTTTTCCCATTCAATGTGGCTATGCTTTCAAAAGTATGCCATTAACATTTTAAGATGTTTTGACCATGTGATGTAAATTCTCATCTTAATGTCAAAACAAAGCAGTTCATAGGTCACTTTTCTAGTGCTAATTAAAAGCTATCATTTCCAGTTGAATGTCACTTTTAAAATCCCCTTCAATCAGTCTAGATGAAGGGATGATGACAGGTTTATAGATCAGACATGGATAGGTCCATACCCACGTGAGAAAAAATGGACATGATAAATGTAAATGCCTTTGAAGGGCTATGAAAGTAGGTGTCGGGCGTTCCGGTGTGTTGCTGGATTTTTCACTCCAGTGGTCCGTTGTATAGAATTGTAGTGGTCGAAGGACATGTTGCAAATAAGCACTACTTTCCGAGCAATACCTTTAGTAATGTAATGCTAAATGTGGACTTCTGCTTTACATTCTCTTCTTTGTGTCTTCATCCACAGCCTCGTGGATCACCACTACCCCATATGATGGTGGCCTTCCCAGAGTGCTTTGCGTGGAGGGTCAGTTTGCGTGCCGGACATTTGGCTGTGTGGATGCAGCACAGGTGTGTGACGGCCAATGGGACTGTTTTGACGGGTCAGATGAAGAACGCTGCGGTACGCATCAACAAGATGTCCTAGTTAGGGGGGTAATAAGGGGTTGGTCATGTTAACTCATTCTGTTAAATGCATTCCCTTGAATACCAATTGATTTCGAGGGAAAACTCAAACAACAATGGTTTTAATCTAACATCCATCTTGTAAAATCCATGCCCATTGTTACCCAGCAAAGGTTTGAATTTACAATACTTGAATCTAAGCTCAGAATCACCCTCACTTGTGGAGTGTATTGCAAACATAACAAACGTCCTTCACTGTTTCCATTGCTCCCAATACAATGTCTCCATCAAACATAGGAGGAACTCAGTCAAAACATGTTGCACGATGTTTTTTTCTCCCAGACATAGTCGTTTTAATCAATATATAATTTTGCTTGTCAGCACAAATAAAGTATACCATAGACCATTTTAGTGAGTTTGCTGACATCTACAGGTTAAAAATCATGTAAAGATTAAAAACATAGCAGGCTGGTCTTGGTACTCTGTGATGTTAGCATAGCAGGATAAACTCAGCTGCAGATAATAACATTAAATCTTAGCATATAATTAAATTAGCAAATTCACTAAAATTATCTCGGGTTCAATTGCTCTTTGAAGATGCAGTCAATTTTAATTAACCCGGCTAGCTTATTTCATTCTGGCCTTCGTCAGGCACCACGGCCAGGCCAGCATTAACCATGCGGCCCCCCCTGGTGCCCAGCCCCTGTTCGTCCAAGCAGTTCTCCTGTGGCAGTGGGGAGTGTGTTCACCTGGACCGCCGGTGTGACTTACACAGAGACTGTGTGGATGGGTCGGATGAGAAAGACTGCGGTAAGATACTCTCAATTGTATGTCAGGATCAAAAAATACATAGCTGAACTGGATGGGGAAGATGTTTAATGGTTTTACTGTACAGTAAAGGTTGATGTCACTCTGAAATTTACAATGGTAGCACATGAATAAAGACTATGTCGAATAATGTATAAAACAAAGCCGAACAGGTACTATTTCATATTATGGAAGCACTACTTACAATAAGTTCTGCTTTGCAAAGGTTTACCTGTTTGAATTCCAATAAAAGGTCCTCCTTTCTGTTTTCTCCTGCTTTCGTTTCCTCCCACAAACCTTGTTCTCCTCTGGCTTCCTCTTCTCCCAGAAAATTATTGTTATGTCCCAATGTACAATTTGTAAAAATTTTAAAAAAAAAATCCTACCAAAATGTATTTGAACCAATGAGATTTCCAGTTCAGACAATCAATCTTAGTAGTTGCCATTGCATCATTGTGTAGCTTCTGTCCTCCCTTGCAGTGGACTGCATCACATCTCCGTGGACAGCGTGGAGCCAGTGCAGCGTATCCTGTGGTCTGGGTTCACTGTTTCGTCAGAGGGACATATTGAGGGAGGCGCTGCCAGGCGGAGCCTGCATTGGTGCCCAGTTCGACAGCCGTGCCTGTTTCCCCCGCGCCTGTCCAGGTTTGCACACACAGATACAAAGCACCTCACGAACCTGGCTCTAACTCCCTCATTTACAAACTGACCTTTAGTGCCATGTTTAGCTATACTACTATTTGCATACATATGGATTGGGTGGGGATATACTAGGTCCCCTCCATATGTGCTCCTAAGTATATGCTGTTGTAAGATGTTAAATATTTTGCATTCTTTAATTCTATTTAAAATTTTAACATTTTAAAATATTTTTTTCAAGTATCTCGGGGTCTTGTTCACGAGTGAGGGTAGGATGGAGCGGCAGATTGACAGGCGGATTGGTGCATCATCAGCAGTAATGTCAACGTTGTACTGGACTGTTGTGGTGAGGAGAGAGCTGAGCTGGAAGGCAAAGCTCTCAGTTTACCAGTCAGTCTTCATTCCAACCCTCACCTATGGTCATGAGCTTTGGGTAGTGACCGAAAGGATGAGATCGTGGATACAAGCGGCTGAAATGAGTTCCCTTCGTAGGGTGTCTGGGCTCTGCCTTAGAGATAGAGTGAGGAGCTCGGACATCTGGAGGGAGCTTGGAGTAGAGCTGCTGCTCCTTTGCGTCGAAAGGAGCCAGTTGAGGTGGTTCGGGCATCTGATTAGGATGCCTCCTGGGCACCTTCCTTTGGAGGTTTTCCAGGCATGTCCAACTGGGAGGAGACCCTGGGGTAGACCCAGAACTTGCTGGAGGGACTACGTGTCCAGTCTGGCCTGGGTACACCTTAGGATCCCCCAGGAGGAGCTGGAGGGCGTTGCTGGGGAGAGGGACATCTGGAGTGCCCTACTTAGCTTGCTGCCACCGTGACCCGACCCCGGAGAATTGGCTGATGATGAGATGAGATGAGATGAGATAATTCTTTTTAATTTACATTATGACATATTTTTTTTCTGCACCCCTGTCTTCATTCCTCTCATGTCAATTGTCCAGTCAGGATATTATGTGAATAATATGTATATAATGTTAGCAACTCAATTGAAAATGTGCAGTAAATACTAGGTTTACTTCCAACGACCAACTTCACGAATAAATATCCTGGATCATTCTGTTGTGCTTTTCTATGATATACAGCGTGTCCTTGATTATTCTGTTCTTTATGCATTTTCTTTAAAATGTATTATTTTCCTCAGTATACAACCATAGTTGTTTATTATCCTCCTTGGCACTATCCTGTTTTCTTCAGTCCTCCGATCTTCCCATCTCTTTTAGCGGATGGCCACTGGTCGCAGTGGACGGGGTGGTCAGAGTGTGACGCTCAGTGTGGCGGTGGAGTCAGGAGGAGGAACCGCACCTGCTCTGCGCCTCCTCCAAAGAACGGTGGGCGGGACTGTGAGGGCATGACACTGCAGACACAGAGCTGCAACAGCCAGCCCTGTGGTTCAGTCACCGGCACACAGACAGGCAGGTTTAGGAACAGCTTCAAATCACCTTTTTTTCCTGTTGACATTCAAAGCCTTTCAAACCACTGCCATTACTATTACTCCCTTTGTATTTTTACATCAGCAGTACATGTTACATTTTGGGGACTTACCTGGCAATGTTATCCAAAGAAACTCATGGTGGAGAGTAACAGCAGGATCAGCTTTAATGTCTAGAAAACCAATATTTCAAGCGGCTGTTGGGAAGAAGTGAGAACTGTAGTGCCCTTACAACTACCCCATTCCCAATGAAAGTTTAAATAGGGAATTACTAGAAAAACAGATAAAACAAGAGCTAAGGAGAGGTGTTGTAATACATGGAGTGAGTAAAGAGAGGGGTTGCGATTCAGTGAACAGTGGGTAAGAGGAGGTACTTGATGAATCAATGGGTTTTCAGTCTATTATTGAAGATGGGGAGTGATTTTGCTGTTCTGACTGGAGTCACACGGTTACTACATCAGGTTTTGTTTATCGATTGCCACAATATCTGTATCTTCCATGCTCAAATTTGCAGCACTCATCGAGTTCTTCTTGGCTTTCAGTGTTTGTGTTAATAGGTGAATCACACAGTGGATGCAGTTCTTCATATCAAGTGCTACTGCAATATTTTGTTGCTAATACCAAAGAACTACTGAATGTGTTAGCCCTTTCAGCACCTTCCGATATCAGCTTCACCATTCTTCTGTTCTGTATACTGTGTGAATGTACAAACATGATAGAGGAATCAAAGTTTTATTGAATACATTTTTTTATTGTTTTATTGTTGTATTCACAGCTCACTGATGGACAGTACTATTGCTTTGTAGTGTAGTGCCAGCTGAATGTCATTAAGCATACTAACAGAATATATTAATTGTGGTCTAGGCTGTGTTAACGGCATGGTGATAGTGACAGAGGCAGACTGCCTGATGGGGAGAGTGGAGTCTTGCCCTTTGACCTGCTCACATCTCAGCTTGACCACCAACTGCACTGAAAAATGCATTCAAGGTAAGACACACTAAAAAAGCAGTGGAGAGGGGCTTTACACATATGTTTGTAGAGTAGCGATGCCTAACCAATGGATGTTCATGTGCATGCAGGTTTTCTTTCCAACCCAAGACTACGCCAGCTGTTTTCACTGATTGATCCTCTGCTGTCAGGTTGAAGTTGTGTTCATCAGTTAAATCAGATGGTGTAGTGTTGTGCTGTGTTGGAAAGAAAATCTGAATACACATGGCTCACCATGGAGCACGATTGAGTATTACTGGTGTAGAGCCATTGGCAGATAAAAGCGGAATGCTAATTCATTTCTCTGAAATGTGTCCAAGTTTTGAAGTGAAGCCTTATCTCTTATTCATCACTATCTTTCCCTGAAGTTACAGACGTGCTCTGAGTTAAATAAAGCTCTGGTGTGGGCATGTTTTACTATACATGTTTTACTCGTTTTCAAAGAGAATTGTAGATGTCGATGCATATTTGGAATAATAATAATAATGACTTTTATTTATATAGCACTTTTCAAAACAGAGTTACAAAGTGCTGTACATACATAAAATAGAGGAAAATAATAAAAGACATGGGTAAAAGTACAAAGTGTCAGCAAAACAAGAATTACAGGGGCAATTACAAATATGAATATAAAAAGAATAAAATGAATAAAAACAAAAATAAAAACAAAAAAGTATTAGAATCAAGAATTAAAAAGCAGCTTTATACAGGTGTGTTTTGAGGAGTGACTTAAAATGGGGTACCGATTCAACATGCCCGATCTGCTCAGGCAGGGCATTTCAAAGTCTAGGGGCTCTAACAGCAAATGCACAGTCACCTTTAGTTTTTAGCTGTGACTTTGGAATGGATAACCAGTTATTCCTTAGGATCTCAGGCAGTGTGTTTGGTCATATGGGGAGAGCAGCTCAGAGATATAAGAAGGTTTTAAACCAGACCTTAAAAGTGATTAAAAGGATTTTAAAATCAATTCTAAAAGACACAGGTAGCCAATGGAAAGAAGCTAAAATGGGTGTAATGTGGTTGCATTTTTTGGAACCAGTTAAGAGCCGAGCTGCAGCATTTTGTATGAGTTGAAGGCAATGGAGAGACTTTTGGGAGATACATGTACAGGGAGTTGCAATAGTCAAGGAGTGATGAGAGAAACGTGTGAACAACCTTTATCTGATCAGTGAATAGCACAAACGATTTGATTTTGGTGATATTCTGTAATTGATAAAAACAGGATTGGACAGCCTTTTTATGTAGCGGTCTAGTTTAAAGTTGGGGTTGAATATTACATTATATTATTATTGTAGTTTGAATTATTATTATTATTGAATATTATTTCTGGCAGAGGGCTTTATATTGGAAACCAGAGGTACAAGGAAGTCTTTATCAATATGAGCCCTAACATGGGCGGCGGCAAAGAGGATGACCTCAGATTTGGTGTCATTGAGCTAGAGAAAGTTGTCAAACATCCAACTTTTGATGTCTACTAAGCAATTATGAAGGGTTTTTAGGCTGGTTTTGTCATTAGGTTTGATTGGCAGGTAAAGTTGTTTGTCGTCGGCATAGAAATATATGATGTCACCAAGAAGGAGCGTGTAAAGGGAGGAAAGGATGGGACCTGAAATTGAGCCCTGGGGGATGCCATAGTGGGTAGGAGCTGGGCATGACACAGAATTACCTATGCTAATAGAGAAGAGTCGGTCAGTTAAATAGGAGGTGAACCACTTAAAGGCAACACCAGAAATGCCTATGCAGCCTTCCAGATAGTTTAAGAGCACAATAGTATTGAAGGTAGAGCTCAAGTTCAGGAGGACCAGGATTGAGCAGTTACCTGAATCAGCCATCAACAGGAGGTCAATGCTGACTTTCAGTAGGGCAGTTTCTGTGCTCTGAAGGGCACAGAAACTTGATTGAAATTTTTCAGAGATTGTTACTACTGAGAAGAGTGATCAGTTGGTGGAATACAACTTTTCAATGACTTTAGAGGGGAGAGACCAGAGCAGTTTTAAAATAGGTGGGAAAGACTCAGAGAATTGTTAACTATAGATAAAATGTGTGGTCCAATTGTTTGGAGAACCTCCTTTAAAAATGAAGTTGGTAAAATGGCCAGGAAGCAGGTAGAGGACTTCATGTTATTAATCATTTTCAGCAGAGTTTCAAGGGAAATTTGGTTAAAAGAGCAAAGGAATCCAATAGATAAGCTTGGTGTGGGCTCTACTAATGTCCTAGATTTAGGAGCTCCCACAAGAGGTTGACTGCTGATAATCATTGATCTAATGGAATCGATTTTGTCTTTAAAATTGGTTAAAAATCAGTCACAAAGTTTGAGAGAAGCAAACCTGTCAGAGTTCCGAGGAGCACCAACAACCTGGTCAAACAGGATTCTAGAATTATGATAGTTGCCGGAGATCAGAGTAGAGAAATATTTTGCTCTTGCATCTTTAACTGCAGCATTATAATCCCTCATGCAACAATTTAGTGGCTTTCAACTTGCGTTCAATTTTTCAGAGCTCTCTTTTAAGCTTACTAGTATGTTCATTCAGCCAGGAAGAGCTTTTGTTAGATGGATAGGCGTGGATTTTAGTTGGAGCCATTGAGTCTAAAATAGCCAAACAGATGATATTGAGATGATTTGACATCATGTCAAGTCATGATGTCAAATCATGAAATCAACATGAGTTCACATTTGACAACAGTGGGTAGATGAGTAGCTGGGGCAGAAGAGAGAAAGGCCTGGCTAAATGTGCTGGCAGTTGAGTGGTTAAAGATGTGCAAGCAGGTTGGGGCAGACAGTTAAGTAAAGGGAGGGGGAGAAAGTAGACTAAAAAGATGTACAGAAATACACACATCAATAATTTCTAGAGCAACAATATTTACACAAAAGGTTAACACTTGGTCGAGTTTGTGAACTTGGATGTGGGTAAGGTATTTTTAATATAAATGAGGTATATTTATAAATAAGGTATATTTCATATTGATGCACTTGATTCACAGACAGCTGAATCCTAATTTAGAAACCATTAATTTTTTTGTTCTTGTTCAACTGTCAACAGCCTCAAAAGTGAGAATTCTCCTATTTTCTCTTCAGATAAAGAGGAAAGGGTAAAGTCAATTCTGGGTGTGCATTGTACTGTGAACTGGGCCGTATGGACCATTCAAGAGGATATCAAGCTCCATTAATTGATTCGGACCAAAATTTCCTGCCAAAGATATTCCCAGCATGACCCAAAAGTCACATACCACACAGTCAATTGTGCTACTCCAAACCTCCCTAGAAATATGATGATCTTGTCAGTTGGGGGGCACCCCATTTTGGTGTGGCTTATTCTCTGGCAGGGAAAATACTGATTCAGACATACATTTATTTTCCTGTTTTTCTCCAGGGTGTCGTTGTCCTGATGGTCTTTACTTTCAGGAAGGGAGATGTGTGAATGCCAGCCAATGTGTCTGCTACTGGGAGGGACTGACTCTGCAGCCTGGACAGGTGGTCAGCAAGGACCAGTGCACCACATGGTGAGACAGAGATAAAGCCTCAATTGAGCGAATTCATTGTTAAACTCTGTCGACTACAGCAAAACCATATAACAGCAATGTCCTTTTCCATAAATGGCTATTGAACTCTATCCCCATTCAACTCTACCCATTTTTCCTGTCTTTTATCTTTGGCTAAATATGGAAAAAAATTATTACATTTTGCAGCTTAATGGCTTGTAAATAATAACAATTATGTCGACCTCTGAGTTTGACTTTTATGCCACCAATTAGTTTGCTTTGTTGTAAAACGGTGTCATTTTTCAAATGGTGGATATGTTAGAATTAAATTAAAGTGCCCGGGTAGCGTAGCGGTCTATTCCGTCACCTACCAACATGGGGGTCGGCGGTTCGAATCCCCGTGTTACCTCCGGCTTGGTTGGGCATCTCTACAGACACAATTGGCCGTGTCTGCAGGTTGGTGATGTACTGTATTCACAGTTATTTCCAGAGATGCTTATATTTCTGTCCCACCAGTGTATGCAGAGATGGACAGGTCACCTGTGATGCCTCCATTTGTGTGGCAAGCTGTAATTGGTCGGCATGGTCATCATGGTCACCGTGTGACGTAACCTGTGGGCTCGGTTTACAACAGCGCTACAGGCATGTCCAACCTGTCTTTAACTGGCATTGCACCTTTCTAGATATGTATCATTGCATAGAGATTCGAAATGCAGAAAGAGCCATTTGTACGAAGTTTGATTTCAAATTAACGTGGACCTATTTTAGTATATCACTACCAAAATTTGCTTTTTTGATTACATGAATAATGATTCAGACAAAATGATATATTGATCTAATTAAACACCAAATGCAAATTACAGCCACGATCACAACAAAAGACTGTCCTTTAAGAAAGAAGAGTAGTTTCTGTCATTATTACTTTAATGCCCTGTCAGAGTTTTACTCTGGGTGCAGAAACCAACCCAGCTCTTGTTCTCTGATGACTGCCATCCCAGGTCCCCAGTGAACCCGAGAGGTCCAGTAAGAGGACAGTCCTGTCTGGGAGACTCCTCTGAGGCCCTCCAGTGCTTCCTCCCCTGCATCCCTGGTATACCAGCCAACTCACCATACACACAAACCTAACACGTTTTGTAGACGTGGGATATTGGTGTTGCTCTGTGAAGAGGAAAAGCGTTAATCAGCAGTCCAGCTGGTTCTTTTTGAAATGCTTTATAGATTAGAGCAGGTGAGATGAAATTTAGATATCTGCAAGGAGTCTACATTACCAGAAAAAGGGATGCAGTCAAGTCAAATTTTATTTGCATAGGCCATTATCGCAATTTACAAAGTTGCTTCAGTGGGCTTCACAGCAATACAACATCCTATTCTTAGACCCTCACATCAGATAAGACACAACTCCCTAAAAACAAAAAACCCTTAACAGGGAGAAAAAAAATAGGTAGAAACCCCAGGGAGAGCAACAGAGGAGGGATCTCTCTCCTAAGATGGACAGACCTGCAATGGATGTTGTGTGTGCACAATTTACAGAATACAACATTGAAAGCGGATAACAGAATTATAATGGAATTATAAGATATATGAAGAATATGATGAGAAGGATGCCAAGCATTGTCCAGATGCCATCGGAACAGCCCAGGACCTGAGCCACATGACCACCATCATCACTATATAGACCTGACAGAAGGACATACTACACATGCACACAGATTAGACTCACATCACACCATTCACATATGCGGGAGAGGAGAAAAAAAAACACTCACATCAGCATGAGATAAGGATATAGCATTGAAACAGGATATAGATTTATAAGATATATATAATTTTAAAAAGTGATGAAGAGGATGTCAAGCAGTGTCCCAGTGGCGATCACCATCACCATGGAGACCTGGGAGGAGGATAGACCACACGTGCACACAAGGGAGACTCACATCACACCATTCACATACACAGGGGAAGAGAAAGGGGAAGACATCATCCAGAGAGAGAGAGAGAAAAGGCATTGGAGAGAAGAGAACAGTTTTCAATATTCAATAATCTATACTCTATTATCTCATCGGCAGAACAGTGTTTGGTAAATTCATTGAGACAGAAACTGACCTGCCATGCTGTACAGGTTGTGAAGTACTCAATTTAAAGGGAACTTAATGTAGGTTTGAGACAAAAAGATGAGTTTTAAGTTTGGATTTAAAGGACTCAACAGACTCTGATTGTCTGACGGCAGCAGGCAGGTTATTCCACAAGAACGGGCCCTGATAGGAAAAGGCCCTGCCACCAGCTGACTTCTTTTTAACTTTGGGTACACACAGGAGCCCTGTATTTTGAGAGTGGAGAGTTCGAGATGGAATGCACGGTTTATGGAGATCAGACAGATATGATGGGGCAAGCCCATTTAGGATTTTGAGTCAGCAGAAGCACCTTGAAACCTGATTTAACATGGATAGGAAGTCAATGAAGTTAGGCAAGAATTGGTGTAATATCGTCAAATGTTCTACTTTTAGTTTGGATCCTAGCTGCAGCATTTTGAACCATCTTAAGACCTTGAGTACTAGCATGTGGCAGACCTGAAAACAGAACATTACAATAAGACTGGATGAAACAAATGCATGTATTAGAGTCTCTGTGTCAGCTGTGGACAGGGAAGACCGAATTTATCTGTTACACAAGTGAAAAAAGGCAGTCTTGGGGATTTCTTTAATGTGCTTATCAAAGAAAAGGCTGAGATCAAACGTTAACACCAAGATTTTTGGCTGCCACACTTTGTGAAATCACAGAGTTGTCGATTGTTATTATAACTTGATCAAATTGGTGTCTGTGTCTTGCACGGCCAATGACCAGCATCTCAGTTTTATTTGAATTTAAAAGCAGGAAATTTAGAGACATCCAATTGTTCACAGCAGCCAAGCAGGCCTCGAAATTAGTTATTTGAGTATGCTCATCAGCCCTTATAGGCACATACAGCCGAGTATCATCTGCATAGCAATGGAAATTTATTCTATCACTGCGTATACTTTGGCCAAGAGGTGAAATATAAAGAGGGAAAAGTAGAGAGCCAAGAACCAAGCCCTGAGGTACGCCATATTTAACATCAGACAATTTCGATCTAATATTATTATAGCAGACACAATGTGTTCTTCCAGATAAGTAGGTCTTAAGCCAAGAGAGAGTTAAGCCAGAGACACCAAAATTACAATTTATTCTATGAGTCTAAAGTGATCAGTGGTGTCAAAGGCTGCACTGAGGTCCAGTGATACAAGCACAGAGGTGGAATCAGAGTCCATCGCTAGTAAAAGATTGTTCACCACTCTGGTCAGAGCAGTTTCAGTGGAGTGACAGGCCTTGAAAGCCAATTTGAAAAGGTTCATATAGATAGTTTTCTTCTATATTGGTCGAAAGTTGTTGATACACAACTCTCTCTATTACTGTAGAAAAGAATGGAAGATTAGAGACTGATCGATAGTTATTAAGAGACCCTGGATCAAGGTGTAGTTTCTTAAGTAGAGGTTTGACCACAGCTGTCTTAAAACTGCTGGGAACAATGCCAGTAGTAAGTGATAAATTAACAGTGTCTAGCATTATAGGTCCCAGGAAAGGCTAGAAGTCTTTAAAAAGTTTTGCTGATAAAGGGTCAAGTAAGCAAGTAGTTGGTTTAGAAGCTGACATGAGCTTAGTCAAAGTATCAAGAGGATAGTCTCAAAAGCTGTACGAACAGGTACTATCAGTGACTCATTGTATACATATGAATTTTGGTAAGACAGGATCTGCAGGAGTATAGCTGGATTTGAAGAACTAATTATGGAAGATATCGGAAAGAAATAATTGCCTCGATATCAAAATTACAGATATATGATATATCAATTCTTCAACACATCAAAATTATTATCCTGAGGATCTACATGCAAACAAATATCCTATTTTCACACTTTCAAGTGTTGGTTAGAAATTTTCCAAGGAAAAGTTATATGGTTGGTAGCATTTTACATCTTTATCATATCAGCCAAATAAGGAGGCGTAAAGCCGATAGTGGAAAGTAACAAAGTTGTTGTACTTACACATATGAAGACATCAAGGGTGATGTATTCCATTCAAAAATAAATATTCACCCCCCAAAATATATATTGGGTGGGTTGCTGGGGTGGGGGTGGGCGGTTGCTTCATCGATAATCTTGGTCAGCAGCTGCCACTGTTTTCTACTTAGTCATGTGATGTGGTTTTGAATTGATAACGATAACATGATGATTTCCCCTCCCCTCATTCTGAAAGGACTACCGGAGCGAATGTGGAGCAAGTGGACCGCCTGGTCAGAGTGCAGTAAAACCTGTTTCCACCACGTGGATGATGTTGGCTTCAGACGGCGATTTCGCAGCTGCAACCACACACACACCCGTGATGAACATGCACAGGCATCCTTCAGCACCGCATTCACTAACGATACATACTTCTACTCCAATAAAACATATGGACTAGCTGCCTGTGGTGGCGATAGTGAGGAGCAAGAGCCCTGTAATACCATTAACTGTCCAGGTAAGACACAAACACACACACACACACACACACACACACACACACACACACACACACACACACACACACACACACACACACACAGAGTCAATCCCTAGTCCATCACTTGTTGAATCCCCAGCCCTGCATTTCTATAAAAAGGAATGATTGTGTGTTTCTGTATTTGAAGATGAAAATAAACATCTCATTCTATGCCATAAATCCCCTGATAAAACTATAGATGTATTTTTCTCCCAGTAAGTGGTGGCTGGTCAACATGGTCTCCCTGGTCCCAGTGTTCCTCTGAGTGTGACTCAGGTGTCCAAACAAGAGAGCGTTTCTGCAATTTACCCTCCCCACAGCACGGGGGCAGTACATGTCCTGGGCCACACATTCAGACGCGAGACTGCAACTCCCATCCCTGCTCAGGTACTGAGCAAAATGATTCTGTTCACTGTGGAAGGCTCTTACTGATTTGTACTTTTGTAACACATAGAGAAAGAGACAAGTCCTTTTATTCCTCCCCCTGTTAATCATTTGATCCTGAACCTGATCTATGCAGTTATTCTGGGTACATGCCTAGGGCCTCATTGCCTAGGGCCCAGACAGAGTGGAAAAGAACATCAACTGCCTACATTAATTAAATATTATTTAATAATGTAATAAATGTTTAACACATATTTTGAAAATATAAAAACCGATCTAAAACTTTATTTCAACATTTATATTGTCCTTTTTAAAAAAAAAATTTTAAACATACACAACATTGGTGGTAAGTGGACGGCATTTATATAAAGTTTTTCTAGTCTACCGACCACTCAGAGTGCTTTACGTTTGCACCAATGTGTGGGGAAAAAGTATTTCCCGCACATTGGTGCAGTTGCATTCATACTCGTATGTTACCAGCAGCAACATATAGGCTATCAGTTTTTTGGTATGGTTTTAAGGTACAGCAAAGCACAAAAAAGTGAAAAATGAAGAGGATGAAAAAAAATGACAGGGAGGGGCTTTACACATTTCTCTCGGACCCTGCAGTTTCAAAGCCCACAAGCCAGCCTCAGTTACCGACTGTAAAATGCATATAAATGAAATGTATAATATAGGGCTATACTTTTCACTATAAATAAATGACAAACAAATTGCATATGAATACTGAAATATAGATAAGCTAAAATATGTATACCTAACTAAATTAATGATCATAATAATCATGTGGCAGTTAAAAGTCATTTTGTTTGTTTACCAAATATCAAAATTTGCGTGTAGAGGGGTCTGAAAAATACAGTCTGCCTAAAAAAACAGTCCACTACTACTACTACTTTCGGCTGATCTCGTTAGGGGTCGCCACAGTGGATCATCCGTATGCATTTCTTGCCTAAAAATACAGTCTGTCTAGTGTCAGGTATACCATTTAATCCGGCTCTGGATCCCTCCATATGACACTATGGGATATCTGTGCATGTGAATTCCCACTCACATCAGAGAAGACACAGCTTCTCAATGTTTAAAAGTCAAAGCACATTATTGTTGAAATGGTTTGCAGTTTAAACTTAAACACATGACACAGGCTTTCATTTAAAAAAGAAAGGCGGCAGGGTGGCCCAGTGGTTAGCACTGTTGCTTCACAACAAGAAGGTCCTGGGTTCAAACCCCAGGCCGTCCCAGGTCCTTTCTGTGTGGAGCTTGAATGTTCTCCCTGTGTCTGCGTGGGTTTCCTCTGGGTGCTCTGGTTTCCTCCCACCATCAAAAAGAAGTGCATGTTAGGGATAATACTGCTGTCTGTACCCCTGAGCAAGGCAATGTAAAGAACTGGAGTTGGTCCCCAGGTGCTGCAGCTGCCACTGCTCCTATGTAATAGGATGGGTTAAATGCAGAGAACCAATTCATCGTGAGAATACAATTTGTTGTAAGAATACAATGTCGAATAAAGTGGCTTTCATTGATGAGTCAGCAGAGACCACTGGATGTGTATAGCTGTGTGCGTGTCCATTTATTTTACCCTCTTCTCAATATACAATTTACAGGTGTGTGTCCTGAAGGAATGGTATATATGACAGCAGATGAGTGCAAGGCCCAAGGCGGGGCGTGCCCGCGGGTGTGCCTGGACATGACCTCCATAGAAGTTCAGTGTGCCACCAAGTGTTATGATGGCTGCTACTGCGCCCTGGGCTTCTACCTCTTCAATGGAAGCTGTGTGCCTTTGGCCCGGTGCCCATGTTACCACCAGGGGGAGCTGTATCCAGCTGGGGCCATACTGCCTGTGGATGCCTGCAACAACTGGTACCATCTACTTGTGTTCAAATGCTCGACTATGTAGAAAGTAACCAGTCAAATTTTTCTGTATATTGAATATTAAAATTGTAGGTTTTTTTTGTTTTATTTTAACAATAGTTGCACTGTTTACTTTGTGTCTTTGGTTTATCATTGTGATTCAAATATATTTACAGTTTCTAAAATAACTTTTTGTCTGTGACTGCACACAAAAGACAAATCAAAAATAATCGTCTTTGTCACCAGTACTGTTTATGACTGTCTCCAGTGTTACTCTAAAATCAAAAGTTAATCTCGCTTACTATGTTCTTCAAACAGTACCTGCACTGACGGAGAAATGGAATGTGGGACAGCTCCTTGCCCTGGTCAGTTGGCTTACTGTTATCTTCCTCCCCTTTTGACCATTAAACTATGTCTTTGGCCAGTGTGCAATGTGTATTTCCAGTCTCCCATTTGCTCTGTGTGTGTGCATGTCTGTTTCCTAGTGGACTGTGGCTGGAGCAGTTGGACCCAGTGGAGTGCGTGCAGTCGAACATGCGACGTTGGCGTGAGGAGGAGGTACCGTGCGGGGACCAATCCCCCCCCGGCATTTGGGGGCCGCCCTTGCAAAGGAGACAGGGTGGGGATGGACACCTGTAGCATCGAGCCTTGTTATGGTGAGGGGATGTGCCCGCCCAGTGACGTTGTTCAGTAATATTATCTCGATGCATCCCTCCTCTGTGGTGTGCTGTATTTCCTCCTTATCCCACTGCACATTGTTCTGAATGAAAAACAACTTAAAGCTTTTAAAAACGAGTCAGTTAATCCAGTTGTGTTGTGTCCTAGGTGTGAAGGAGCCGTGGGGAGCGTGGTCTGAGTGTTCTGTCACATGTGGAGGGGGTTACCGCAACAGAACACGCGGGCCGATCCGAACCCATGGCACCGCTCAGCAGTTCAGTGCCTGTAACCTGCAGCCCTGTGGTATGGCTGCTAAAACAAAGCTTTATTATCTTGTCCTCATCTAAGAAACATTATTTTAGTGTCAGATTTGATGCTGTGATTCAGTTAAATGTTTGAGTAATGAATGAATGAATGAATGCAAAACAATTTTATTTGCTGATTCAGCACCAAATTAGCCTCTTAAAGCTCCCACAGATGTAGATATCATCAATAATCTTTATAGTAATTAAAGTTATTTATCCATGCATACAGGTTAGATGCTTTTAATTGAACAAAGAGGGTTTCCACTTTGTGTAACTTACTAAGTATCTCCTTATTCTCTATTGTTTGTGTATAGATGATAGCAGGGTGTGTCCCCCAGGCCAGGAGTGGAAGCAGTGTGTGACAGGAGTGGTGTCCTGTTCAGACATCACTATGGAGCTCAGCAGGAACTGTACACCTGGCTGCCAGTGTCCACACAGGACTGCCCAGCAGGTAGGTGTGTGTGTGTGTGTGTGTGTGTGTGTGTGTGTGTGTGTGTGTGTGTGTGTGTGTGTGTGTGGTGGAGGATGGGGGTATTTCCAAATGCTTGCAAGCAGACACACACACACACACACACACACAAACCCTCACCATTCATGTCTCTCCATTTACCCAGGATGGGGTGTGTGTGCAGGAGTCTGAGTGTCGCTGTGATTTGGATGGGGAGCAATACCACCCAGGAGACATCATCATCAGAGCCTGCAACAACTGGTAATTTAAACATACCCTACATTATGAAAATTGGTTACTGATTTGGATAAGTATTGGATATGGAAAGCTTAATGGACATTTTAGACTGTTTTAATTGACTTGCCTTTATGTTGCAAGAGCCTCCAGATTACATAGCTTAAGTAATAACTAGTTGAAACCGGGTTCTCTGTGCATCCTCCAGCAAAACACAACTGAATTAGGTGCTTCTCAGCTTGAGGGCGGCAAACTTCCCGAGGACAAAAGGGACTGACGCACACCGACTAATTCACAGCCTTTAATTGTGCAAACGCGCAGTTAAAGGCTGTGAATTAATTACTATTTTAGACTTTCTTTGGCCTACAACAAAGTGCATTACACAACAGTATTGTGTGTTTGTATTTGGTGGTGCATGTTTAAGGACGGAGTAATAAGAGTCTGATCCTGTTTAAAGTCTCGTTGGATGTTTTTGCAGCACGTGTGAAGCTGGGAGGCTGATGAACTGCACTAAGCTCAGCTGTAACGGTAGGTGAAAAATATTTCCCCAATCATTTTCCACAAATGTGTTGAAATACAGCTGCTGTTAACTATCCAGACTACAAGACTACCTGAAACTGTGTTGTCCTTAGCCTTTAATTACTGACTATCTGTCACCACATAAACACATGCTACTGTCTGTAACCATATAGCAGAAGAAATAGAAATCAAATGGCTGGTATTCATTACTAAATGATACCCACAGCTGGTGGGTTGTATTCAGACAGAGTCAAACAGAAATAGAAATAATTAGATAGGCGTCCGGGTAGCGTAGTGGTCTATTCTGTTGCCTACCAACAGAATAGATGTTACCTCCAGCTTGGTCAGGCGTCCCTACAGACACAATTAGCCGTGTCTGTGGGTGGGAAGCTGGATGTGGGTATGTGTCCTGGTCACTGCACTAGTGCCTCCTCTGGTCGGTCGGGGCGCCTATTCAGGGGGGAGGGGGAACTGGGGGGAATAGCGTGATCCTCCCATGCGCTACGTCCCCCTGGTGAAACTCCTCACTGTCAGGTGAAAAGAAGCGGCTGGTGATTCCACGTGTATCGGAGAAGGCATGTGGTAGTCTGCAGCCCTCCCCGGATCAGCAGAGGGGATGGTGCAGTGATTGCAATGGCTCGGAAGAGTGGGGTAATTGGCTGGATACAATTGGGGAGAAAAAGGGGGAAAAACTCGGAAAAAAAGAAATATTTAGATAGACAGACTGACATGCAAAAATGGCAAATCTACCTATGAAACAATATTCACCCTTTTTTGTCTGCTTTTCCTATCCTCTTTATCCTTCTTTCTTTGTCTTTTCCCTCCCTCTACCAACACACACACACACACACACCCCACAGTGGATGGCCAGTGGTCCTTGTGGACTCCTTGGGGACAGTGTTCGGTGTCATGTGGAGCAGGTCTCCAGTCAAGGTATCGATTTTGCTCCAGCCCCGAACGCTCCGGCAGTGGCTTGCCCTGCTTCGGACCCCGCCGCCAGGACCAAGTCTGCATGACCGCCCTGTGTGACCGTGAGTGACACCAACTCAGGAAGGATGACTATTGATGACAGTTAATAGGGCCGAATAACAGCAACGTTGATAGACCAATGCCTCAGTTTTGATATCTCGTTAGTGTGGTATGGTTTCTGTCAGAAGTACTCAACAATTTGACCTTGAGACAGATGGTAATTTTATTGTTAATTTACCTTCGGAAATATACCTACATTGCATCAACTGTTTGTATCCCACAACATTACCATAGAAATATAACCTTGCGAGATCCAAGACTTTGAGGTTATCTGAGAAGGATTTTACTACTTGATTTGATGTAGGCTACATGTATCAAATTGTTTTTTAATGCGGAGTTTTCATCGATATCAAATCTGAGTCACATATTATGCCAGAGGAGAAGACACTGTGTGAAAACTGAAAGTACCACAATGGGAAATTGGCCTTTTTGTTCCTTGTGGATAATAATAGTTGGTTATCTGCCACAGCAACTGCTACAGAGTCAAACATTTGTCAACAAATCTGACTTTTCACAATGACTTTCTTTTTCATCAAACCCTATATTATGATTTGGTGATGTATTTACAGGTGATGGTGGCTGGGGTCCGTGGAATAACTGGACGGTCTGTACTAAGTCATGTGGTGGGGGTGTTCGGAGCCGCAGGCGTGAATGTGACAGTCCCAGTCCAGAAGGGGAAGGGAATTACTGTGAGGGGCTGGGAACTGAAGTCATAGCCTGTAACACTGACCACTGCCCAGGTATAGGCTGTGTGTGTGCGTGTGTGTGTGTGTGTGTGTGTGTGTGTGTGTGCAGTGAATGTCTTTTTTTGTGTATGCTGTAGTATAAGTGACACTAGAGCTTGGAAATGGTCACTGAGGACACAGACTGTAATACTGACTACTAATCTAGGATGTTTAGTGTGTGTGTGTGGGGGGGGGGGACTGTATATGTGCATGTGCAAAGAATGATTGCTCAGAGGCCTCATCTGTCTTTTTGTTAGCGATGGGGGGCAGCTGGGTTTTTGTCCCCGAACGCTAGCAGCCTCCACATCATTATCTGTGTGTGCGTTTCAGTGGCGCCATGCTCTCAGGTCCCAGGGACCGTGTTCAGCAGCTGTGGCCCCTCCTGTCCACGCTCCTGTGATGACCTAGCTGTGAGTACCACTCCACACATGACTCCTGTCTTCTCCTTCCCAAGGATAGATCAGCATTTGTGTATTTCATGCTGAGTAAACATAAGTCAAGTTAAGTCTGATCTGATGTGAGTCAGGATCCTGGAAACAGACTTGTTGAATGCAGTTCTTTGAATGTGTACTTTTTCTTATATGATTTTGTCCATATCACTGCTGGTAGTTGTGGTTTGAAGTGGATTATAAAATGCTACCTGCCTATAGAATACTCTGTGTAGAGAGTGAAGACGATTGATGGTGGTGATCGTAGTTGTGATGATGGTCATTTTACCTCATTCTCCAGTATTGTGAGTGGAGCTGTGAGGCAGGGTGCTACTGTACTGAGGGAAAGGTTTTGTCGGCCAACGGTACAGTCTGTGTAGAGAGAGAAGACTGTCTCTGTCTGGACCTCAACACTGGACATCGGCTGGAGCCAGGAGAGTCTATCACGGCCCCCGATGGATGCAACAACTGGTTAGGAGTAACACAATGACACAATTTCAATATGAATATTGAGCACCTAGACACACACACACACACACACACACACACACACACACACACACACACACACACACACACACACACACACACACACACAGAGTCTGGTTTCACTATCCTTGTGTGGACCCCTCATTGACTACATTCATTTCCTAGCCCTTAACCCTAACCTTAACCACGCAAACTACACGCCTAACCCTAACCTTACCCTAACCTTAACCTAACCCTAGTTCTAACCGTAACCCTAAAACCAAGTCCTAACCCTAAAATAGACCCTTTTCTTTGTGAGGACCTCTGAAATGTCCACACAAGGTAGGTGCTGTCAGGTTTTGCTATCCTAATGAGGACATTTGGAACGCAGGTATGGGCTTGGCTAGTACTTGGATGGGAGACCTCCCGGGAAAACCGAGTTGCTGCCGGAAGTGGTGTTGGTGGGCCAGTAGGGGGCAGTATTCCCTCTTGTCCTAATAAAAACAACAAATATGAAATCCTAGTGCAGTGACCGGGGCACTGTGCTGTAGGAGATGTCCTTTGGATCAGACGTTAAACCAAGGTCCTGACACTGTGGTCATTAATGATCCCTTGACACTTATCGCAAAGAGTAGGGGGTCCCCCGGTGTCCTGGCAAAATTCCCAACCTGGCTCTCTCCATCTGGCCCCCTAATCGTCCCCCCATGTAATTGGCTAAATGATTCCTCCCTCTCCACCTCAAGCTGATGTGCGGCGAGCGTTCCAGTGCAAAATAGCTGCCGTGCATCACCCAGGTGGGAGCTATACATTGGTGGTGGTTGAAGTGAGTTACCCCCTTCAATGTGAAGCACTTTGGGTGTCTAGAAAAGTGCTATATAAATGTAATGATTATTATTATCACACACACACACACACACAAACACACTGCTTTGATTTCTCAAAGGTGTGCACATCAAAAAGGCAGACACTCAAACATATATAGTGGAGGGAGCAACGTGGCAACAGGTGGAAATCAAAAACCTGAAGTAAGGCGAGGATAAGAACAGTATTTTTATTAATTATCACTTGTCTTCCAGCACCTGCGAAGGTGGTAGGCTCAACTGCAGCAGTAACCCTTGTCCAGGTGAGTAAGGTCTTCTGTAGTTCTCTGTGCACAGTATATGTTAGTCATTTCTCCACTGGCAGTGTTTCATGTAAATATGGATCAGTTTGTATTCAGAATCTTAGTCATGCCAGCAACATAATTGAATAACAATAGACCTCTATCACAATATTTTAAAATAATTCTAATAATAAAAGAAACTGGAAAATATACAGTGGCATCAATTTTCAATACTACAACTGCCATTTAAGTTAATTGCTATAAGTAGGGTGATAAACAAATAGATATACGTATGCTGTTTGTCCCAGGTCTGATTGATAGATGGCGATGTGAAATATTAACTTTTACCTTTAATGGCTAAAGCAGTGCATGTATCGCTCTGTGTGTGTGTCTGTCTGTGTGTGTATATGTGTGTTTGGGTGTCCAGTCTCAGGCAGCTGGTGTGAGTGGTCGGAGTGGACCCCGTGCTCCAGGACATGCGGGGCAGAATGGGTGTCTCGCTACAGGAGCTGCAGCTGTCCTGAACCCAGAGCTGGAGGGGCGTCCTGCCCGGGGAAACAGGAGGTCCACAACAGAGTAGGGATTCAGATCCAGAGACAACCATGTCCCGTCATTTCCTTCTGTCCAGGTAGATACCACCTCTTCTTTCCAGGGACTTCTACCCATTTTGGCCAAGGTATTACAAACAACTGGGACCTGACCAGGACACACACTGTGAGTGCCCTGGTCAGGTCCCAGTCACCCTGCCAAGTGAAAAGTTCGCCATTAAATCAAGCGTTATGCACATAATTGCTCTTCACCTTCACACACAACAGTTGCGAATACTGGGCCAGTACAGCCAATAACAGGCTCTCGACCTTTAGCAGATGGCAATAAAACTGGCCCCAGTGTTGCACTTGCTGGCAATGAAAACGCAGTTAAAGGAGACAAATATCAAAATTATTGTAACTGCAATCTGAATTCTAACCATGAAAACGATTCAGACCACTTAATGTTGCAGCTCCTTTGAGAGCAAGCCCCTATGCCTCATGGTAACTTAACTATGATTATGGCATTATAGTGACTATTTTCCTTTTTTTTTTCCCCGGCACTTCTCCCTCATGTCTCTGTTTTGCTTATCATCCTGCTCCCACTCTTTGTCACTGTGTTCTTTGTCTGTCTCTTCCTCTCTCCCCTGTGGTCTCTCTCTGACCAGATAGGCGTAAAAGTAATAAAGTGGCACTGTAATACAGTTTTTTTCTGCAACTATTTCCCTTGGTATCTCCTCTATGTGCTTTCTCTATTTCTACTTTATTTTCGCTCCATTAGGTCTCACTTGTCTGTTCTGCTCCCTTGGTTGATCTCTCTCTTCTCCTTTTTTTTACACCTTCTCTCCCTCTCGCATTCCCTCTCTTTTCTCCTTTGATTTTTCACTATTTCATAAATCTCTACCTTTCTGTCAGTCACTGGCCTGCTACTCTGTCTCTCCAATTCATTCACTTGCCAGCTCCTTTTTTGTATATACTGTGCTTTGTCTCTGGTGTTCATTGTGTGTGTGTGTGTGTGTGTGTGTGTGTGTAGTTCATGGCTCATGGAGTCCCTGGTCAGCATGGTCAGAGTGTGATGCATGTGCGGGGGCATCCAGGCGTTTCAGGCAGTGTAACAGTCCTCCCGCCAGGTTTGGTGGCTTGCCCTGTCTTGGAGAGAGCTGGCAGAGCCGCCGCTGCCATGATAACACCACTGTCTGCTCAGGTCAGTTCATGCTGGGATGTTATGTGGATTGCAGATTAACAAAGAAACCACCTCAAGTTCCTCTTTAATGATACAGAAAAGAAATGTCTGCCAGAGGTGAAATGAGAAAGCAGAGTTTGCATGTATTTAACCATGTCTTGACCCAATGTGCTAATCAGTGGCTACTATATAGGACATCAGGCTTTGCCATCATGAATCTAATGGCCTATCATATGTTAACAGGCAGCATCATTTACTAACCTACCTAAACAAGCCATTAGAGGGGTGTACCGTAGTATGCTGGCATGTAATTGGGGTTATCAAGCTGGCACCTTCTCTGATTTGTAATTGAGTTTGGTCAACAATACCTCAAGAAGGCTCAACAGTCCTGGAAACACTTGGCTCCACACCAACTTGCAGACCCAACAAAGTTACAATACTTCCAAAACATATACGTCTCCTCTCCTCCTTGTGCCTATGTCTACCTGCATCTACTGGTCTTTGTAGCAGTGGTGTGCAAAGGAAGGACTGATTGCTGACTTGAAATGGCCTCACTGAACAAACCAGAAACCAAACTATATAGAATCTACACCGGCTACAACAAGGCTTTGCTAATAGGCTAAAGAAAATGGCTGATTGCTTGGCTCAGCAAATCAGAAACCATGTTGTATCAGTTAGCTACTTGCTGGTTATATTTATCCATTCACCAGGCCAAAAAAGGAACCACATAATCCCTCTTCAACTACTGTCACTCGCCAGCTTTCACACAGCTTTTGAAAGTGACTTCAATGCTAATTTCAAGCTCTGTTCACAAACTCCTACTTCGCTAAGAATATATACAGAAATGGTAGATCTGGAAGCAAGTCATTAGCAACTAATCTTGACAGGCAAGACCCTATCTTTCCATCCATGCCCCCTAACCTTTGCTGCAAGCTCAGAATAGCTACACATTTTCTTATGTTCCTCATCTCCTTCTCCCAAAGCATGGTGATTTCAATAAGATACATCTATCCATCCATCCATTATCCAAGCCACTTAACCGAATTCGGGTTGCGGGGATGCTGGAGCCTATCCCAGCAGTCATTGGTTAGCAGGCGGGGAGACACCCTGGACAGGCTGCCAGTCCATCACAGGGCCAACACATTCACACCTAATAATAATAATATACAATAAGATACACAGAAAGAAAAAGAAAATGTTTGGTTCTGTTTGTATCACACCAATGACACTGTCAACTGATCTAAATAATAACTCAATTCATAATATAGAGAGTACAATGCCATGTAACTAAGGGTGAATCCCAATTCCTTTCTTAACCCTCAATCTTAACCCTCAATCTCAACCCTCAGTCTTACTAGCCCTCAAAACCAAGTGCTAAGGGTTATCTTGCGACTTAGAAATGGGACACCCCTTAAATGCAGTTACGTCATCAAAAGTCGTTCATTACCGTCGACATAAAATGACGTGGTGTTTTGGCAAAGCAACAGAACCAGCAACAATGCCGTCTGCAGCTGAAGTGATTTCTTTTGCGTGGGCTTAAATCATAAATCGTTTTCATATCCAAACAGTATTTTGTGTTTTCTTCTATATCATGGTAATGTTTCTACTACCTATGTGAGAATCTAGTATGATTACATAAGAACACTCACAATCTGTTACACTCAAACTTTTTATTAAAAATAGATCATTTATCAAAAAATACAATATATATATAAAATTGAATAAACAATGTAAACAAACATATTTATATATATTTAAAAAAAATTGGCAAAAAATGGTTGAGAAAATGTAATTGGTCCTCTAGAAACTTCTCCTCGTTGGAGGCCCTGAAATGAAACAGGGACAACATGATCAGAGTTTCTTTAGGGGTTTTTGTTCACTGTTAAGACTGCCAATGTAATCGTAACCCACAAAAGCAGCTATCATCGATTCTACATTATTGGTGCATGGGTTCAAAAGTTTATGAAATGTTTGTGGGCTACCTGTAATGTATTAGTTACATTATTAGTTTTTTTGCTGTAGCTTATAAGTTCGTTGAGTTCGTTATGAGTTGATATTCAACCAAATAACCTGTATAAATACCACAATATTCAGCGGAAAGTCACCGCATAACACGGCCTTTTGTTAACGTTAAAGCGAAACAACAGCTGTAACTATCGTTAGATATCAATCTCTACGGCTACAGGAGACGACGCTAGCTCGGTCATCTTATACACATGTCGGCGCAAACATGTCATGTAGGCTGTATCTTGATAAAACAACTTAATAACTACATTAACACCGAGAAACATGACTTCTGTAACACCAGGATAGCAATATATCGCCTGTCCGCACCCGGCACGGATATCGTAAAAATAAAAATAAATGTTATGCTACACAGAGGTATATAATCCGTAAAATGACATTGAACTAAGATAATACGGCGGTTTTCGTAATTTTTAGATCTCTATTAACAAAGAAAATACTTACATTTATAGCTCGCCTTCTTGCCGGTGTTCGCCGCCATCTTGCTTTGAATGTTGATACGCAAGGCATTGTTGGATAGCACTTACTGCCCAGGGAGGTGCTGGAAAATCTTAAAATTGAGGGCTATACAGCCCTCAATCTTTCCCCTCAATTTAACACTCTGAGAATTGGGACAGCACTAGCACTTCGCGGGAGCACACATTTTTGAGACTGAGGGTTAAGATTGAGGGTTAAGATAGGAATTGGGATTCACCCTAAGTCCTTCGTTGACAAAAATTATAACCGTGATGACATATTTTGATCAAATATGTGGTTTTCAGCATTGGCTGCTCATCAGACATGACACAGCATTTTACTTTTTATTATACTGTTATAAGGCATTTCTGTGGTCTTCTTCATTGTATTGTATAGATTAAATTTACAACAAGCCTTTACTCTGCACATAAAGAGCGCTAAGAAGCCTCTTCATCACTCACAGCATGCTGAGTCCTGGTGTACCCTGCCGTCTGCCCCTCTTTGCTGTAGCCTATGTATGTTTTCCTTTGCTGCAAGCCATTTCCTCCCATGTTACGCAGACTGCTATGGAGGGCAGGAAGAATGGCCTTGTGGGAAGCCCTGTCCACGCTCCTGTTCAGATCTCCATGGCGACACAGTGTGTGCGGAGTCCCACGAGTGCAGTCGGACCTGCGGTTGCCCGGGTAATATGGTTCTGCAAGACGGAGTGTGTGTAGCCCGAGAGGAGTGTCGCTGCAAATACCACAATAGCACTGCTACTGGTGAGATCATGGCTCATTTATACTGGATTAGGTTAGTCTATTCTGGTTTTGATGGTTATTGAAGTAAAATATGTTGGAATGTGAGTGAAGTGCTTCCACTTTCACTCATTCTTTTCATTTCACTCCCTGGATGTCTTAGGTTGAAATTCCACTGTGGAATTCAAGAATCTGAGACCCCCTGTTTTGGCCATTCGTTAAGATATCTCTCTCTCTCTCTCTCGCCCCCCCCCCCGCCTCCCTCTAGGTGATGTGGTTTCTAGTAATGCATCATGGGCATGGCCTGGTGATTCTAATTGGCAGTATGCAAATCCTGGAGACAGCATTATAAGTGACTGCAAAAACTGGTACAGTTGCAAAATGATTTGGTTTACTGGTTTATAGACCTTTATCATTATGGTGTTGGTGGGGAATTTTACTGTGGTGACAAATACTGGTTTATGTTTATTCAATACCATTTCAAACAGCATGGGTACTTCTGGAATTAATTCTGCAAAAAATCGACACATAAACACATGCAATCTTAGCATTATGAAATTATGTGGCAGATATGTAAAAAAAAAACTGCATTAATCAAGGGGACAAGTTGCACCTTTATTTATCTGTAACCTCATTTACTTTTCATAGTATTATTGTCTTACTCTTCTCTTTTTCCCAGTTCCTGTGAGGCTGGGGTTTTACAATGCCAATCAGTCCCAGGTTGCCATGTCGATGGTGGCTGGACCCAATGGGGAGCCTGGACGGAGTGCTCGCTTAATTGTGGAGGCGGGATCAAGTTCAGAGGGCGCCAGTGCGATAACCCAGCACCACAGAGTGGTGGAAGAGGCTGTCTGGGTATATCTGAACAGCAGAAAGAATGCAACACACACAGCTGCACAGGTACACCATTATGAAGTCCCTGAATAAACCTTACGTAATGATGAAGAGCTTGACGTTCAGCGAGGGGTGACCTGAATTTGAACATTTCCTGCCAAATTTCATTTTAGTCAGAGGCATAAACACTTTGTGCCTGGTGGAGGTCTGAAACAACCAATAATTTCTCAACAACAGCTTATTTCAAGAATATTTTTGAACTCGAGACTGACCCAAACTTGAGCAAGCAAGAGAATTTCAGCCCAATCTCACCTGAGAATCTGGTGGAATTGAAGATACGGTAACGGAACTGGTTATACTTGATATTTGAAATAAAGATGTATTTCCATATTCAAAATAATTTCATGGGGGAGTTGCATTTGGTGACACTTTGCCACAGGGGTTCTTATTCAGTAAAACTGATATTATATCTGAATTTCATTTCCAGTCTGTCGCAGTATGCTGTGTAATTTGTGCCTAGACTTTGTTCTAAGAATATGTTAGACTAGACTATTATAAGGCTCAGGTTTGTGTGAGGAAAGAAAAAAATTGGAAAGAATAGCATGCTTCCCGTCCTATTTTAGGAGAAACATTTCACAGGACAATATTTTACTATGCCTGGAGCTGCTGGGACCACAGGCAACTCTGGAGGTAGAGAATTTCAGCACGCCTTGAATTTTGTTCTTGTTCTGGTCTGCCAATCTGTCCTACACAGCATCCCCAGTTTTGGTTTTTTTTTTTTGTGGATTTTCCCCTTTTTCTTCCAATTGCACTTGGCCAGTGACCCCACTCTTCTGAGCCATCCTGGTCACTGCTCTACCCCCTCTGCTGATTTGGGGAGGGCTGCAGACTACCACATGCCTTCTCCGATACACGTGGAGTCACCAGCCGCTTCTTTTCACCTGACAGTGAGGAGTTTCACCAGGGGGATGTAGCACATGGGAGGATCACGCTATTCCCCCCAGTTCCCCCTCCCCCCTGAACAGGCGCCCCGACCGACTAGAGGAGGCACTAGTGCAGCGACCAGGACACATACCCGCATCCGGCTTCACACCCACAGACACGGCCAATTGTGTCTGTAGGGACGCCTGACCAAGCTGGAGGTAACATGGGGATTTTAACTGGGCATCCCTGTGTTGGTAGGTAGTGGAATAGACCGCTACGCTACCCAGACGCCCACGTCCCCAGTTTCTAACTATATACAAAGGGAATCAAATCAACTTTTTGAAACAAAAGATGCGTCCCCTCTTTATCCTGTCCCTCAGAAAAGTTGAACAATATGGCCATAGCACAGCTTCTGTTGTGTGTGTTTGTTCCATACAAAGAAATTAATTACAAAGTAAGATATAAACCTGTTAAAGCCACACCTCTGAATAGTAGAAAATGTTTTTTTTTAACATTGTGGAAAATGAAATGTTGCATTTACATGTCAGTAATCAGACGTTAACAGTATTGAATCAAAAAATGAGACAAATTGTAGTTTTTAAGAACGGACCAATTAGTATTTTGGCATCAGGCTGCTGTAAATGGATGTTTGTGAATCTAAGTCTGAGTTTTTTTTACTTCAGACTCTGTGGGTCCATGGCTGGCCTGGTCTCAGTGGTCAGGCTGCTCGGTCAGCTGCGGCGGAGGGCAGCAGTCCCGCTCTCGCCTCTGTCACTCCCCACCCTGCAGCGGCCTCAGCAGGCAGAGCAAGATGTGCAACACTCAGGTCTGCCTGGGTGAGTCCACCCCCCCCCCCCACACACACACACAGTACCACTCCACACTATCTATCTGTACACACGTCCATGGTTTTCTTCAAGTGTTGAGTGTCTTAATGTACGAAATAAATGTGTCAGCACTTAGAGCACGTGTGCTCGTGCATTTATTTTCTCAACAATACCAGTCTAACTTGCTGCCTTATCAATGTCCCACCTCACCTCCATTATGAGGAGGGACATTTATTATATTTTTCTTTCCTGACATTTATGATGGATTTTTAGTATTTTGCACCATGACACTGTGGTCCATTCAGTTGTCAGTCATGTGAAGTGGATGCTCTAGATTTGGGATGCTGCGGTGACAGTATTGATTGACAGAAATAAAGAGAAATGCTTGAATTAGCTGTAATGCGTTCCGGTGTCCCTCAGTGAAGACTGTTCAGAATATATCCATGTCTTACTTCCATGCTGACATGTTTGTTGTCGTGCAGAGGTGGGCTGTCCCCCCGGCAGGCTGTACAGGGAGTGTGAGCGAGGCGAGGGATGTCCATTCAACTGCGCCCAAGTCAGTGGCAGGGAGGGCTGCTTCTCAGACAGCTGTGAGGAGGGCTGCCACTGTCCACCGCAAAACTACCAACACCATGGACTTTGTTTGCAGGTTGGTTCCCAGTACAGGCCACTAGCACTGTTCTTCAGCTAAGAGGAGGAAACCATAGTCTCTAATTACACACACACACAGACATGCGCGTGAATTCAGAGAATATGATCGTCGATGTACCTGAGCCAGGTCCATATGTCCCTGTGTATGAGGGATTTGGAAGGGATGACCAAACAGCTCAGTCTGGGACAGGTTAAACTACTCCCTCATTTCTTATGTATTGGATCTAAATATTGTTAGAGGAAAGCATAAATGACCCTCACGGCAAATAATATGCATATAACTAGTGTTGGGAAACGAGGTGACTTATGGAAATAAATAAAAGACATTGTTCTGGCTTTGCAGAAGGTCCTTTATGCTGGTCCTCATTCATTTGTCTATCCCACAATTATCCTTTTAATGTCATCCTAGCTGAATGGTACATTTAAAAACTATTTCAAGGGTTAAGGTTTGTTGAATTAAGATAGAAAAGTGCATTTTTCATACATATCAGTGTGAGATGATTTGTGTATTTCCTTTGATTTAGGAGTGTCCATGTTTGGTAGACAGAGAGTTCCTCGCCTCTCTACAGAGTGTCTCTATTACACCGATCTCCTCTCTGCTCATCCATAACATCTCTGAGGGAGTGGAGGTCCAGTCTGGAGACTCACTGGTCCATGACTGCAGCTCCTGGTGAGGAGAAAACACCATTGTCATCATCATCATCATCATCATCATCATCATCATCATCATCATCAGTGTGTTCACTTCTTTCAATGTCATTGCCACCATCTTTGCTACTACAGAGAGAATTTTTTTTCCATTTTTGCCTTTGTTAGACCGAGAGAATTTTGTATATCCTGTGGTCTTGGTCACCATCTTACGTATAGTCTTCTGCTGTTGGTCACTTAACTGCAGTGCTCAACCGTAAAGGGTTAAGTGCCTTGCTCAAGGACCCATTGACAGTTGCTTTTTTTAGTTAAGGGAATAGTTACGCCGAGCACACACCAAAGGATACCTACCAACAGAGAGCATCACACACATTCAATGACTTCTTTTCTATCCTAGTTATGCACACACTATGTGATTAGAAAGGATGGGGATAATAGGTGATCATACATTATAGGCTGTGTGATCCGTATGTGATGTGGCTGTTGACGGTTCTGTGTGGAAAGATGCGTCATTGCCATCATTGTGTAGAACATGCTAGAGGAGCAAAGACTAAAGACCTACAGTAAAATCAAACCAATCTGGTATTCTCACTAGAGTACCAGTCTAGGTTTTAGTCTGTCTTTATCCACCTCACATAAAAATGACTGTCGGAGCGACACGTTCACGCAGATTTCCTCATAATTTCCTTGCATTTTCGAAAATTTGTCTGAGACCTGAAAATCCTGCCTGAAATCCTTTGGTGTGTGGTGGACATTAGTAGATCACTTTACCTGGCTGGAGTTGAGTATGTAACCATCGGGTTATTTTACTTGGTTTACCGCTGTCCCATCCCCATCCTCATCAGTGGTGTCTTCATTGTTGTGGTTATGTTGTTGACGTTAGACTAATTGGGTTCATCCTCTCACTCCCTTTAGCTGGTGTGAGCACGGCAGGTGGAACTGTTCATTGGAGAATTGTCCATTAGACGGTGGTTTGTCCGCCTGGGGTCCATGGAGCCCTTGCTCCCTGTCCTGCGGGGGTCTTGGTCTGAAGGCCCGCTCCAGAGGTTGTACCCAACCAGCTCCGGCTCATGGTGGGCGAGACTGCCAGGGGCCATTACAGGAAACTACCTACTGCCAGGCCCCTGACTGCCCAGGTAGGGACTTTGTGTGTGCATGTGTGTGTGTGCACTGTGTTCAGTGATCAAAGCTAAGGTATATTAGCTTTTTTTAACTTCAGTTTCAGCAACTCATACAATCATATCCACAATTTTGCCTGCTTTTTTCCATTTTTCAACTGTATATACATGGTTTATAGATAATTTCACAGTTTTTATCTCAAGACCTTACAATTTACCAAAATTTGTCCTTGCTGTGTGTGTACTGTATGTGTGTGCGTAATAATACAAGTGGTCTGTGTTAACTTGGGTTGCTGGTGCCCGAAGGGTTTTGCAGGTGCTGGAGTTTAATAAACAGATAAGCCCTTGTGTTTGTGTGTTTGTGTGTCTGTGTGTATGTCAGTGTGTATTTATCCACCACACTTGGTAATAAAAGCTATATGTGCGTTTATCTGCAGTCCCCAGTCTCTCTCAGTGTGTCGAAATCAATTTCTGCTCTCTAAATGAATCAGTAAGGGGCAGAAAAAGTTTTTATGGCCATCTTTGTATCGATCCGTAGGATACAGCAGAAAGAATTGTATTGCAGGGGAGCAGCTGCAGTGCACACTGTTAAATGATCAAATTTGGACTGGTTTGCTCTAATTTGATCTGGTTTTTTTTCCATGTTATTGGCAGTGATTATTGGTCCTACAGAAGAGCCCACCACACCTGGTAAATGAGACATCCATACAGTGCTGTATACTAGCTTCTTTATTTCTGTTTAACACGACAATCTCCCTCAAATTTTATCCCTAGTCCAACTGTTGTCTTCCAACTACTCGACTAACCATTTGACCATCTCTGAGCACTCTTCTCATTGCAATTCTTATCCGTAAATACAATTATACTTATGGAACAGTAAAGATTTGGATTTTGCTCTTTCACGTTCTGTGTTTCTGTCTTTATTCTTCCATATTCATAGATGAGGATGCAGGCTTCTCTCTCTGGTCATCATGGAGTCCCTGTACTAAGACCTGCACCGATGCTCTCAACCCGGCTATGAAGTCCCGTTACCGCAATTGTGTCAAACAGCCCTGTACTGGAGCCTATCACCAGGAGAAGGCCTGCAACCTGCCCCAGTGTCCAGGTACCACCAGATATATCTGTCACTTTATCTCTTTTTGTTTAATTATTTGTCTATCTGTCATTTTGTCTATCCATATCCATCAGTCTGTCTTTTTGACTGCTGTCTTTCTGTCTGGTTGCCTGCATATTCCGCTTCTGGTGTGGGAAGATGGCTGTGCGAATTCACATTTGAAGCGGCCTCACCCAGTGCCAGTGTCGGAAGATGGCGGCACGAATTCACATTTGCGGTAGCCTCATCCAGTACCGTCCATGCAGTGTCTTTGTCCACGTCTGCGTCTAAGTTATGTCTTCGTTTGATGGCTGGGAGAGCAGGCACTGGATTGGCGGGGAGAGCGGGGTAGGCTAAGCTAACTGCTGGCCCATGCAGATTGGAAGTTCCGATAACACCGAGGGCGGTCTGGCGACAGCCTCACCTGATGTTGACTGTGGTGACTGTGGTGTTTTGATGTTGTCGTGAGGAGTGCAGGGAGGTGTGTGGAGGGTGTCTGGCTGGGAGAGGTTGGTCTGCTTTGTCCAGTGTGCTCGGGGACCACGGCTCCTGCCTGGAGCTGCACCCGAGGAGGAAACACCAATTGTTGTTTGTTGTGCATGCCCGGGGACTACAGGTGCAAATTAGCTGCCGGCTAACTCTGGTGCAATTGTAAAATTGTGCGTTGTCCCTGTCAAATAAACAATAAACTAAACTAAACTAAACCGAGGGCGGTCTGACAGGAAGCGGGGCGGGCTAAGCTAACTGCTAGCCCATGCAGACCAGCGGTTTCGACATTCATCTTGGCTGGCGTTTGGGTTCCCTTGGACAGATATTTTTGTTTAGTGTTGATATATGTGTTAGTTTGGATATGTGTGTTCTTGTAGTTTTTGATGTTTTTTTGTCTTTGTGTTGTACTGCTGTGGGCTAGGGGAAGCGGCATTTCGTTTCATTTCATGTACGCCAATGCATGAAGTGAAATGACCAATAAAGTGTTCCTGAAGTGTTCCTGATCCTGATTAAGTCTACACAAAATTAATTGGTACATTCAACAGGTCTTCATGTATGAGTCCATATATACACGTCTGTTTATCCACATGTTTATCAATCGTCCAGGTAAGCATGTTATTTGTTGTCACTTGCAAGGGTTAGATCAGGTTTCTTAGAACAGGGGTCCCCAACCTTTTTTGCACAGTGGACTGGTTTAATATTGACAATATCCTTGCAGACTGGCCGGCGGCGGGGGGAGGGGGTGTTAATCAAGACCAGAATATAGGTTAGGTTTATAAGTCAATAGCATCATAACATTTGGATATTTAAACACACAGCTCATATTTTCCTCGCACGAACATATAATATTCATTTTTTTCACCTCATGCTCGACCCAAGAGAAATACAGCTTCATTCAATTTAACAAGACAGCAGAGGATGGATCCTCAGCCTAAACACTTAAAAATGTGTAGCCTTAGGAGAAAGTGTCTAGAGGGTGTGAGCTTTTTCTCCACCTGTAAACCATCTATAGTGACATGTAGATTTCAGCATTTCTGTTTGGAGTTTCCATTGTTGGTGGTACAGGCCTGGGGCATTTTGTTTTTTGCTGTACTTATCTCAGAAAACCCAAAACAGATTGCTTTTTGGACCTCATTGTTTTGTTTCCCAGCAGATTTTGTGAGCACAGGCATCAGGAAAGAGAGTAGCACTCAGCAAACTGTTTAAATTAACAATATCCGCAAAGAGTACCAGCAAAGTTTTTGTGCACACAGAAGGTAATTCAAATTTACCCGGGAGGATGACGGGTCACTGAATTATTTTCTGTTGGATTTGATGCGAAGCCAAGTGCTCGTAAGGAGAGTAAATATAACAGTTTTTCTGACAAAATGAGATCAAATCCAGACGATCTTGTGTAGTGTGTTTATGTATGTAAGAGAGGAAGGAAAGAAGCAACAGAGAAGGATAGGGAAAAAAGGGAGTTTATCCAAAATATAACCACCATGTTTTATGCATCTCTAAGACTCCATTGTCACAAGCAGCGCTCACTGTTGTCATTCTCCGTGTATGTGTGTAGATGGAGACGAGGTATGTGTGGGGGAGGACTGTGTATGGAGGAACTGTTTGTGGACAGAGTGGGGGAGGTGGGGGTTGTGCTCGCGCTCCTGTGGAGTGGGCCAGCAGCAGAGACTCCGGACTTTCCTCAGCCCCGGGACCAACGGCTCCTGGTGTGAGAACATCCTGGGGGGGAACCTGGAGCCCCGATTCTGCAACATCAGGCCCTGCCGAGGTCAGCTGACGTTGGTGTCTATTCGATGTCAATTATTTTCTTTAAAGATTGATTCTGTTTGTTTTACAACCTGGGTCTTATTTTCATAGTTTTTGCCAACATGCATATCAGCTTAAAATATTTTACTCACTGACTGATGGACTGATGGAGATTTTGGACATGGAACTGCCGCTGGACAGTAATTTACAATGGTGTCTTATTAGGCCACATAATACGAGTCTTAAACCTTTCCTTCCAACAACAACAACAAAATCCCAAATTACCTCAGTTAGACTGTTTACTTCCCATTGTCTAAGGATATTCAGATAGCGTGGCAGTCTATTCTGTTGCCTACCAACATGGGGATCGCCGCATCGAATCGCCGTGTTACCTCTGGCTTGGTCGGGCATCCCGACAGACACATTGGTCATGTCTGCAGGTGGGAAGCCGGATGTGGGTATGTGTCCTGATCGCTGCACTAGTGCTTCCTCTGGTCGGTCGGGGCAACTGTTCAGGGGGGAGGAAAACGGGGGGAATAGCATGAGCCTCCCACGCACTACATCCCCCTGGTGAAACTCCTCACTGTCAGGTGAAAAGAAGTGGCTGGCGACTCCACATGTATCGGAGGAGGCATGTGGTAATCTGGAGCTCTCCCCAGATTTGCAGAGGGGTAGAGCAGCGACCGGGACAGCTCGGAAGAGTGGGATAATTGGCCGGATACAATTTGGGAGAAAAAAAAAACTTCCCATTATCTATGACTTCTCAGTTGCCCTGGCCAGGTAGTTTATCAATGGTTACTACTGCCTACAGTAAATATGATCATTCTGCATGTTGAACCAGGAAGTAGCTCAGCAAGAGGATCAACCAATGGTAATATCTGGCATTTCAGGTAATTACTTTTAACTTACACTTTCATTTGCATTTCCAACTACGTGGTTTAGATAATTGGGTTAGGCTGGACTTGTTGAAACATGTTTGGCACTCCTAATCCTTGGCCCATAAAGATGCCATCGTAAAACTGTGTTCAGCATTATCCCTTGTCCCAACTCTCCAATATGAAGCTGCTGAGTCAAATGATACCATAACCAATGTGCATGATGGCAAAAACTACAAAGTTGAGACTCAGTTGGAATGTTGCTTTGAATTTATTTAATTCTTTCTTCAGACACCTCACATGCAGCTTTTTACTTGAAAATACATGTGTGCACAGTAAGACACATTAACACACATGTGACCAGCTTGCCTTTACACACACACACACACACACACACACACACACACACACACACACACACACACACACACACACACACACACACAAACATGCCCTTACACATATTATAACATAGTATAGCATGTATGGGTCATTACTCTAGCAGTAAAGGTGCCATTTGGTAAATTGGTAAATGACTAGTGAATTAAATTACATGTTGTTGGTGTGTGGTTGGTAGGACTTGATCCTATTCATCTTTTCTCTATTGAAAATGTGATGGTACCTGCACAAATTCATGTTTCCATCTACTCTGTGTGCCACAGTGGACGGGGGCTGGTCCCGCTGGAGCCCCTGGTCTCGCTGCGATAAGCGCTGTGGTGGGGGGCGCTCCATACGCACTCGTTCCTGCTCCAGCCCGCCGCCCAAAAATGGTGGGAGGAAGTGTGAAGCAGAGAAGAACCAGGTCAAACCCTGCAACACCAAACCTTGCGGTGAGAGGAACCAGATGAACTGGACTCAATGACCACACATAAACAAATTTTATTTCTATACAATGTATGTATACAAAGTATCATCATGCTTTGGTGGTATTATTAACTACCAGTTGGAAGTTTGACTGATTTGATTGCCTCAGATTCTTAAATTGATAATTATTCAACGTCATTTAAAAATGAGACAGATCTTAGTTTTGAGCCTTCGGGAGGTGACCCTATTTGGATGAATATCTGTGATAGGAGGTATCAACTTGATAACCCCATCACATACACACCATCACCCACCCCCTTTCCTCTATCTCCCAAGTCCAGTTCCTACATAGAGGTTTACCATTAATAGCACAAGTGAAAGTTAGTTGCAGTGCACTAACCAAAATGAATTACCCCTATGATTCATCATCATCATAATCGGCGGTCACTTGGAGCGAGTATGACTGTCCTGTCCATTGGGTTGTCTACTTGTAGATCTCCAGATGGCTGTAGAGGTCAATCCACGATCCACATTCTTTGGTGCAGTGTGGACATGGGAAAGTGGTGGTGGTTGAGCCTTTTTCTCTCTCTTCTTGTGGTGCTGTTTCTTTTTCTCTGCAGCTTAGTGGAGTTCCATTTCATGACGTGCAGCTCTTTCCTGCATGAGTTTCTTCCAGGAGCACCTATCCAGTGCAGTGTGTTCCCATGTGATGTTGAATTTCTTCAGACTGGTCTGGATATTGTCCTTGAAATGTTTATTTTGCCCGCCGGGAGCTCGCTGACCTTTCTTCAGCTAGGAGTATAGGATCTGTTTTGGGAGACGTGTGTTGGACATGCGGATGACATGCCCGTCTGTCGGAGTTGGTGCTGCATTATTGTGGTCGTGATGCTGGTCATGTTGGCTTCTTCCAGAATGTTGATGTTGGTGTGTCTGTCCTTCCAGCTGATCCTCAGGATCTTTCATAAGGATCTTTGGTGGTATTTTTCCAGGGCTCTCAGGTGCCTGCTGTAGGTGGTCCATGACGCTGCTCCATACAGCAGGGTGGGCAGAACAACAGCTCTGTAGACCAGGAGTTTTGTTTGGGCCTTTAAGTCTCGGTCTTCAAAGACTCTTTGCCTGAGTCTGGCGTAAGCGCCACTGGCACAACTCGGGCGATGGGTGACCTCAGAGTTGATGTCAGCTTTTGAGGAGAGAAGGCTGCCGAGGTGATAAATGTTTTAAATAATTTTGTTATCCACTTTTATGGTGAGCTGGGTAGATGGCTGGTTGTGTAGAGGTTGATATACATAAGACCTGGGTCTTCTTGATGTTTAATGCCAGACACAGGGCTCTGTATGCCTTGGTAAAGGCATTCAGAATGTTCTGGAAGTCTTCTACAGAGAGTGCTGTGATGGCATTGTCATCTGCATACTGAAACTCCATGATGGTGGTGTTGCAGACTTTGCTCTTGGCCTTGAACCTATTAAAGTTGAAGAGCCTGCCGTCAGTTCTGTATAGGATTGGGATCCCCCGTGGCAGCTCTTTGCCAATGAGTTGGAGTATGGCAGCAATAAAGATGGCAAACAGGGTGGGTGTGATGATGCCTCTCTGTTTGATCCCTGTTTCCACAGTGAAGGGCTGTGACTCAGAGCTGCTGTTGCTGAGCGCTGTGACTGAAATGCCGTTATGTAGAAGCCTCAATATTCTGATGTGTTTGTCAGGGCAGCCATATCTTGGTAGTATACTCCACACAGCCTGGTGGTATACTGAGTCAAAGGCCTTTGTCAAGTCTATGAAAGCCATGTACAAAGGCTGCCTTTGTTCATGGTATTTTTCCTGGATTTGGCATGCTGTAAATATCATGTCTGCTGTACCTGTGGATGGGTGGAAGCCACTGAGATTCTGGGAATACTTCCTCTGCCAGTGGTAGCAGTCGGTTTGCAAGGACATGAGCGAGGACTTTGCCTTTTGTTGACAGGAGTGAGATGCCCCAGTAGTTTCCACATTCTGCTTTGTCCCCTTTCTTGAATATGGCCACTATTAGAGCCTCCCTGAGCTATGAGGGACGTTCTTCTCCCCAGACTTTGAGGAGGAGGGTGTGGATGTGGTACAGAAGCTCTGGTCTACCTCTACCTTACTTTAAGGTCTCAGCTGGGATTCCATCTGGACCGGTGTTGTTCTTAAGGCTCCTGATGGCCTCTTCATGGTGGGAGGTTCCCCAATGTCTTCTCTGATGTGACTCTGGGGAATGTGACTGGCAATGTCTGGTTCAGCTGTGCTGTTGCGGTTGAGGAGTTCCTGGAAGTGCTCCTTCCATTGGGCATTAATGGATTCATTGTCCTTCAGCAGCTCCTGCCCATCCTTTGAGGTCAGGGGGTTTAAGTCGCAGTTGCTTGGACCATAGATGGCCTTAGTAGCGCTGAAAAAAGCCTCTGGTGTCACCCAAATCTGCCATTCACTGGATTTCTAGAGCCTTTTCTGTCCACTAAGAGTTCTTAAGCACCCTCACTCATCTCTGGGTGTCCTCCTTGGCTCTGGAGTGAGCCACACTTTTAGCCTTGCAGGTTACATCAATTTGCCAGGCACGAAAGGCTTTCCTTTTCTTGGAGATGAGCTGTACTATCTGTGTCATTCTCAACAAACCAGTCCTGGTGTTTTCTGGACTTGTACCCAAGGGTGGTTTTGCAGGTGTTGAGGATGGTGGATTATGCAGGCTCCAGTACTTCTCAATGTCATCAGGATATTCCTGTTGGAGGGTTTCCCCAAGAGAGGTCTGAAGTCGCTGCTGAGTGGCAGTTTCATTCAGGCTTTCAAGGTTCAGTCTTGGCCGGATCTGCTTCTTTTGAACCTTCCTCTTCCTCTTGAATTTGATGGACATTGTGGAGTGGATGAGGCGATGACCTGTCCAGCAGTCATTGCATCCATCATGGCCCTCGTAATGTTCACATCACGGTGGTCCCTGGTTAGTGCAATGACTTAATCAAGGAGAAGCCACTGTTTGGTGTGTGTGTGTGTGTGTGTGTGTGTGTGTGTGTGTGTGTGTGTGTGTGTGTGTGTGTCTCCCAAGATGTCTTAAATTGTTTTTTCTGATGAAACAGTGTTAGTGATGGTGAGGTCGTACTGAGCACATTTGCTAAGAAGCAGAACTCCATTGGAGTTGATGTTCCCAGTGCCTTCCCTTCCTATAGTGCCCTTCCAGAGGCATTGATCTCAGCCGATCCTGGCATTGAAGTCTCCTAGGAGAATAATCTTATCCTCCTTGGAGAGTCTTGACAGTGTCTCATCTAAGCAGGCATAGAAGGTCTCTTTTACTTCTTCTTCAGAGCCCAGCGACTGAATCTAGCACCTACCACCTGATGTGCCGGCTCATGACTAGGGGCTTCCAGATCTCACAATCCTGCCCCCATCACTACTTGCCAGTTGGCATGGGACTTAATCCAGGATGTTAGTGTGAAGTCCCTTTATGGAGGACATCGTGCTTGACTTTGTTTAACATGGGGAGACTTGCTGCACAGACACCCACCACATGGTCCTTGACAAATCTGGGTCAGGATCCAGTGGCATAGAGTCCAAGATGACTGGGGGCCCATTTCTGCAGCAGCCTTCATCCACCTTCCCAGCCATTGTGATGTTCCCATAAAGTCAGCCATCATCCTCTACCTGTTCCATCGTTGAGTTCTTGGTTGGATTGCTCTTTGTCAGGGACCTCCTCCTTGACCTTACCACCATGGGTAACCCTACCAGGAGCATAGCTCCAGATGGCATTGCTCTCGGGATCTCAGGACCTTGTCAGGAGCTTCTCCACCATGACAAGATGACAATCCACAGAGAAGATTCACTCCAGATTCAATCCACTCACTCAAGATTCAATCCACTCCTATGATTGCCATGGATGTGGTAACAATACAGTAGTAAAGGTTCACTTGAACTGACAAGCTTTTCTGTTCAAACTGTAATCACAGCCAGTTTTTGTTGTTTGTTGTGTCAGTGTTTATGGAAGATTTCACATGAATAGAAAATTCTTAAACTGTCATGCGTGAACTAAGAGTTTGTCACCTGTTGTTTGGGTATTCTCAGATGAAAAAGGTTGTCCACCGGGCCAGGAGTTTGTGCCTTGTGCCAATGAATGCCCACAGCGCTGTTCAGATCTCCAGCAGGGCATCGAGTGCCAAGGCAACACAGAGTGCCAACCTGGCTGCCGCTGCCCCAAAGGTACTGTAGCTGCAGTCTTTTTGATTTACAATAAGCCTTGTTTAATATCTGGTGATGACAATCTTGTTTGTGTGTGTGTGTGTGTGTGTGTGTGTGTGTGTGTGTGTGTGGGTGGGTGGGTGGGTGGGTGGGTGGGTGGGTGGGTGTGTTTCTTGTTCTGTTTCTTGTTCTGTATTTGTGAAGGTCAAATTGGGTTTTTAACCATGAGAATGAGGACATTTTTGCAAAGTGAAGGCATTTTGGCCGGTCCTCATTTTTCAAGGGTCTATTTTAAGGTCAAGGTTTGGTTCTCAAATGTCTTTCACTTTTGGAATCACAGATTCCTTTTATCTGTTTTGACTGTCACCTGTGCCTCGTGCCTTTTGAGTTTTTCAAGGCCTAAGCAGGCCCACTGAAGTAAGGCAAGTTTGCTTTTAGTATGCTGAGTTGATTTTTTTTCAACATGTGCTATGATTTGAGTGTTGCTTTGGTATTGCATGTATAACCAATTCATTAGAAAAATAACCAGTTTCATTCTTTTTAGATATATTTTTTTTATATGTGTTAATCCCTTGCACTCTGAGTGTCCTTAAGTTCCCACTTTGTGGCGTCTTTCTACTCACGCTGTTAGCTGTGTAGGCTCTGGACTCGGAGCATCGTTAAAACTTTGAAGGGATGGGTTCACTTTATTAACCCGGTGCTCATTAAAACACTGGGGGGGGGGCATCATTTAGAATCATACAGCCCTTTACCATTAGGTCTCCAAATCGGTAACTTACTATAGAGTGGCTCTTTTACACTAGTGCATTTTAAAGAGAGCTGCCTATAATGTTATATAATTTGACAAGGTTCAGATGAGAATAGCAAACTTAGTCTGAGGCTAATCAGGACGATGTAAAAGCGCAGACAAATTGACATGTGTGCCAATTCATTACAACCCATTAATGCCAACATGTATTTTGATAAACCTCTGTGTGTGTGTGTGTGTGTGTGTGTGTGTGTGTGTGTGTGTGTGTGTGTGTGTGTGTGTGTGTGTGTGTGTGTGTGTGTGTGTGTGTGTGTGTGTGTGTGTGTGTGTGTTTGTCTAGGCCTTCTGAAGCAGGATGGGGTGTGTGTGCAGTTGTGGCAGTGTGACTGTGTGGACTCATTGGGACAGAGTTGGGCTGCAGGCAGTTCGCATCAGGTTGACTGTAATAACTGCACCTGCTCTGACGGACAGCTCCTCTGCACCAATCACAGCTGCCGGGCCACATGCATATGGAGCTCTTGGTCCAACTGGGCATCATGTAGCACTTCCTGTGGGCAAGGCCAGAGAACTCGATACAGGTGGGAGTGCAATCTGCCAAAGAAGTGTTTTATATGATAATAGTTCCTACAGGCTATTTTAGGATTGGCCCTAAAGACGTTTGTGTTTTTTCAGGATGCTCTTTAGTTGTTTTGATGCTCTTTAGTTGTTCACACTTACTACTGATAAAATACTAATTCTAAAGATTAGGACAACATCCCCCCCCCTTTTTCTTCCCAATGGTATCCGGCCAATTACCCCACTCTTCCGAGCCATCTCAGTCACTGCTCCACCACCTCTGCCGGTCCGGGGAGGGCTGCAGACTACCACATGCTTCCTCAGATACATGTGGAGTTGCCAGCCACCTCTTTTCACCTGACAGTGAGGAGTTTCGCCAGGGGGATGTAGCACGTGGGAGGATCATGCTATTCCGCCCATTTCCGCCTCCCCCCAAACAGGCACCCCAATCAACCAGAGGAGGTGCTAATGCAGCGACCAGGGCACATACCCACATCTGGCTTCCCACCCGCAGACACGGCCAGTTGCGTCTGTAGGGATGCCCAACCAAGCCTGAAGTAACACGGGGGTTCAAACCGGAAATCCCCATGTTGGTAGGCAACGGAATGCTACCTGGACGCCTCGTGGTAATTTTCTTACTGTAGTGGAAAGCTACTATTGAATTACCATAGAAGATACACTGATTCATGATCATTGCTGTGAATATGAGCAGCAGCTGATTCATTCATCTAGAATCAGCTCCACATATACCCAATCTTGGTTTTGAAAAAATTGTCTTAACTTTTTTTTTTTCATTTATATTTGTACAACATGGTAAAGTAGACTCAGATATTATTACTGCAAATAATCATCCAGGTTTCCAGAATTTTTGTTTATCTGTGCCAATGTGTTTGTATCAGGTCCCTAATCCCCGAGACCAATGGAGCAGATTGTCAGTTTGAGGAAGTCCAGCACAAACCATGTGACCCGGGACCCTGCCCACCTCTCTGCCTGCATAATGACCAGGAGCTCAACGTGGGAGACACCTGGCTTCGGGGAGAGTGTAAACAATGGTAAAATGGAGAAACGCACACACACACAAAGACAAATTGGATTGAGGGAACAGTGGACACGAATAGTTAAACTTGAGAGATTGGACACTGTTTAATATCTCACTTGTTTTGACTCCTAGTACGTGCACCCCAGAGGGAGATTATTGCCAAGATATTGACTGCCGAGGTGGGTAAAAATGCTTTTTCCATTAGTGAGACTTGCCATACTTCATATTGTATAAATGAACAGTAGATATTGTCTCTTTTTTTATTATGTTTACTATCTTTGTTGTTCATTTCTTGTTGTTCTTTTATAATGAGGTGGACATGCTTTAGTGGACTGGCTCCCTATCAGATTGAAACCTTTTTCTGTCATTACGGTGCCAGGTTGGAGCAACATGGGTTTTTACCCACAGAAATGGGATATTTGATGATAATGACAACAGCCGTCCCGATAAAATAGGACTGTTAGCTCGGCTGTCTCATTTAAGGATCCAAGTTGCTTCCTGTAGTGCCTGCCAGATTGGTAATGACCAGAAAAATAAATGCCCAACTCTGAATGACAACCTTTTGTGTTTTGCTGCCAGTGCACGGTGGTTGGACCCCGTGGTCAGTGTGGTCTGATTGTCCAGTGACCTGTGGACGGGGGACACAAGTTCGAACCCGGGCCTGTGTCAACCCTCCACCACGCAACAATGGCTCTGATTGCAGTGGTCCAGAAAGGGATACTCAAGACTGTCGCACACCTCCATGTTTGGGTTGGTATAACATGCTGGGCTGAATATATAGATAGATAGATGGTACAATCTTTACTTCTAGTTTGATATTTAGGTACAGGAAAACTTTTTAAGCCAGTATTGTCCAATTTTATATTGGACACATGACTCAAGGTGAAGCTAAGCCCATCAAGATGTTAAGAAAATAATAATTATGCATTATTCTAAAGACATGTTCATATAACTCTGATCTCAGTGATTCCTCCACTCTCCTGTTTCCAGATGACCTTTGCCCTTGGTCGCTGTGGTCACCATGCTCCCGAAGCTGTGGAGCAGGGTCGGTGTCACGGCACAGGGTGTGTGTGTGTGAGGAGGCTGGCAATGCAGCTTGTCCTGCTGACATTGAGATGGAGAGGAACAGACAGGAGACCCAGCTGTGCTACAAACAACCCTGTCCAAGTGCAGCACAACACTATATCTTTTCAGTTTTCCTCTCAAGTTTTTTTCTCTGTTTCCATCTTATTATATGTGTGTGTAACATTGTTTCCCTGTTTGTGGGCAGGCTGTCCCATGTCGGAGTGGAGTGGCTGGTCTCACTGCTCCTGTGTGTCACAGAGGCAGCAGCGCTATCGTATAGCTCTCTCCCCTGCCACAGGGGGGCAACAGTGCACTCCTGTGGAAACACAAAGCAGGGCCTGCAAACTCAGTAACTGTGACAGTGAGTGAACTCTGGGGTTTGTGTGTGTGTGTGTGTGTGTGTGTGTGTGTGTGTGCGTGCCTGAGTGCATGTATTCATGTCGTGTATCCAGTTGTGTGCTGGGTAGGTTTTTTCATAAACACATGTTTATAAAATAGACTTCGTAGAAGCTTTATGAATGTGGGCTGAAGCGGTTTATATACATAGAATTATCTTGCCTAACTCTTGAACAACTAGTGAGTGTCTGATGTGAGTACATGTGTCTTTCTGTATGTCTTCCCGCTGCTTTAGCTTTTTCATCACGAGATTTGGGGCTCTATTTTTGTGAATAAGAGCATAAAATGCAAGTAAAAAATACAGACAACTTCATATATATAATATGTACAACCATTCATTAAGCCTTTTAGGAAGTATAAATATATGTCTATATGGAGTGGAGATGTGTCGGTCTATTTGAGTGCACCTCCATCAACTTGAGTAACAAAAGTGGAGAGAAATAAAAATTGGCCATAAAATCAACTGTGTTGAGCGCTGTTAACCTGGTCTGAGCAGGCGGGCATGTGCATTGTGTGATTCACAGTTATTCTTGGCACCAAAATTGCAGCGTCCCACTGGATTGTAAATGACACTCTTCCTTCTGCTCCTATCCTTTCACTTCAGTACACAGCGAGTCACCTACTTACCAAAGAATGCAGCGTGCAGAGAAAACATGACTGCGCCTTAGGAAAATACCATTTCACCAGCGCACGTCCCCATTTTGCACTGTGCCCCTACACAAAAATAGGGCCCTTAGCCTCACTCTGTTGTCTCTTATTCCTTCATTAGGATGTGAAAGCCCATTCCTCTTCTCCGAGTGCGGTTCACCCTGTGAGAAGCAGTGTGACCTGAAGAGTCATAAAGACACATGTTTAGGGGTCAGGGAGTGTGTGCCCGGCTGCTACTGCCCACAGGTACGCCAGTCAAAAAAGGTACAGCAATGCTAACCTGCGGTATCTCTGGTAGACAGGATTTAACCAGTGAATTTACCCCTCTTCACTCTCAGAATAAATAGATGGCAGTGCACAGATATGGCTCTCTCTAATTATTTGAAATTTCCTCTAGTTTGCTTCTATCACTGGACAGTCTCCAGTTTCTCATATTTGTTCTTGTATTATGGTACTTGAATCTCTTCTTCAGTTTGAAATTGAAAAGTTGAGTCCGATCTCTGTATCAAGATGCTTTTGGAAACTTTGGCTCTGGTCAATGAGAACAAATGTAATGAAGTCTAGTCTAAAATGCACTCAGTGTTGGTGTGTAGTGTCATATCTTATCTGAGGGTTGTATTTTCCAGCACCAGTGCAGTGTATATCCATCCGTGTGTATCCATTTAAACTGCTAAAAACATAACATCCTGGAGTTTTTTTTTTTTTTTTTTTTTTTAGTTAATAAATCACTCTAAGGTTGATTTAATGTAGAAACTTGGAAAATCCCTTTCGGTAGACTAATGATGCGAATCAAAAACGAGGGTATTGTTAAAATATGCTGATAAAAAGTAGCTGTCTTGAACTATAAAGCATTGCACCACCAGGCGTTATGCCAACTCATTTCAGTTTTATTATCGCAGTAGTGTCATTCCATTCAGATGAACTGCACCGTAGATGTAATGTACATGCAATGTAAATCCAGCATATGCTGTAATCAGTCTATTTATTTTGAATATTCATGAGTAAAATATAGACTCATCAGCTTTCTTGTGAAAGCACCTTAGTTTTCCTAATGAAAAAAAATCTGCAGTAAATCACAGATGCATTAAAAATGTGTATTGTGTTACTTTAGTTAACAACTATTCTTGATGAATTTCCTTCTTTGTTGGCATATAGCACATCACGTCTTTGTATAGAGCACATTGCTGGCAGCAAATACAACAAAGGCATGATGGATTAGTGTGATTGTACTGTAAGGGCGAGTTGAATGAGCCTGCTCAACATGTCAGCAAATCATTTGTGAGAGAACATGAAACACTACTCTGTTTTGTTTCTCAGGTCAGACTTGTAGTAGATACATTCAGTGGCATAGTTACTGTAAGAGCCATCTGACGTAATTTAGCTGTTTTCTGTTTTACTGTTGGCTCAACTGCAGTGCAACGCCACTCGAACGCCAAAAATTGCATTTGTGGCAAAATAAGGTACATTAGCTTGTGGTTATCTTGATATATTTGACCTTTGCTGTCCTCCATGTCAAACTGTGTTTATATCACACTGGCAAAAAAGCACACACATGAAAGCTCATGAAGAGATGTGATTGAAGATGGCACCATACTGTGGCAACTCGCTACAAGCTGCTCTGGCCTTGTGGTTTGTTTTTGATGACAACAACAGCATCATTAAATTCCAGGTGACACCACAGTGATTGGACTAATAAGTGACAGTGATGAGAGGGCTTATAGGAGGGAAGTGGAAGATATAACCATATGGTGCCATGATAACAATCTCTCTGTAAATGTCAGTAAGACAAAAGAAATCATTGTTGACTTTAGAAAGATCAGTGGAAATCACATTCCTATTTCCATCAATGGTTCCTCTGTTGAAATTGTGTACAGTTTTAGATTTCTCAGCTTACACATCACAGACCCCCCTCACATGGTCTCTCAACACCAATTACATTCTAAAGAAGGCACAGCAGATACTGTATTTTCTGATGCATCTCAAGTACCAAAACGTTTATGAACTTTTATGGCAGTACCATTGAGAGTGTCTTGACAGGCTGTATCACAGTCTGGTTTTTCAACCTGACTGCTCAGGGCTGCAGACTGCTTCAAAGGACTGTAAAGACAGTAGCAAAATTCATTGGCATGGAACTACCACAACTTCATAATATTTACACCACTAGCTGCAAAAGCAAAGCCCAAAACATCATTAAGGACACCAGACACTCTGCTCATGTTCTGTTCTCGCTGCTTCCATCTAAAAAACGTTAGTGGAGCATCAAATCACACACCACCCACCTCAATAATAGTTTCAAGAGGGTGGCACGGTGGCTCAGAGGTTAGCACTGTTGCCTCACAGCAAGAAGGTCCTGGGTTCGAACCTCAGGCCATCCCAGGTCCTTTCTGTGTGGAGTTTGCATGTTCTCCCCATGTCTGTGTGGGTTTCCTCCAGGTGCTCCGGTTTCCTCCCACCATCAAAAAGACATGCATGTTGGGGTTAATACTCCTTTCTATACCCCTGACCAAGGCAATAGGAAAAAGAATTGGAGTTGGTCCCCGGGCACTGCAGCTGCCCACTGCTCCTATACAATAGGATGGGTTAAATGCAGAAAACAAATTTCATTGTAACCTGTACAATGACAATATAAAGTGGCTTTTCCACAGGCAGTCAGTCAGGTTGCTGAACAGCTGACACACCCATATGCACCTTACATTGTTGTGTTATCGTGTACTGTATATTGTGTATATAATTTATGGATTGTAGGTCTGTAGTGTTGTCTTTTTTGGGTTGGTGTCACAATCTTTGTGTTAAGGCAGCGATAGCCATAGCACAAGAATTTCCTTGTATTCCAATATACATGACAATAAAGTTGAACTTGAACTTGAAGCCTAACATTGAGCACACTGTGTTGTGCAGCACATAACGTGCTAATCATATTCTTTTTGACCCTGTTTTTCTTTCCAGGGACTGTTGCAGCAGAACGGTAGCTGTGTTCCTCCAGAGCAGTGCGGTTGTGTCTACTTGCAGCATCAATCTTCAGGCCAAGCGCCCACGCCTGTGATTGTCCCTCAGGGGGAGATGGTGACCATTGGCTGCGGTGTCTGGTTAGATCCTATCTGCTTTCCACACATGGATCCATAGTTAGAAAGGCAGTAATTTTCTTTTTATTTCATCCCTGGTGCACAAGTGCTTAATTGTCCCTTCAGCCTCCAGAGACATCATTTTCAGATTTTTTTTCCTTCCCTTTTTCTCCCCGATTGTACTTGGCCAATTACCCTATTTTCCAAGCCGTCCCGGTCGCTGCTCCACCTCCTCTGCTGATCCGGGGAGGGCTGCTGACTACCATATGTTTCCTCCGATACATGTGGACTCACCAGCCGCTTCTTTTCACCTGACGGTGAGGAGTTTTGCCAGGGGGGTGTAGCGTGTGGGAGGATCACGCTATTCCCCCTAGTTCCCCCTCCCCCCGAACAGGCGCCCCAACCAACCAGAGGAGGCGATAGTGCCGCGATGAGGACACATACCCACACCCGGCTTCCCACCTGCAGACACGGCCAGTTGTGTCTGTAGGGTTGCCTGACCAAGCTGGAGGTAACATGGGGATTCGAACCGGTGATCCCCATGTTGGTAGGCAACCGAATAGACCACCAAGCCACCCGGACGCCCCCCATTTTCAGATTTTAACATAAAAAAATGCTGTTCCCTTTTCAGCTCTTGGTAGGCAAGATAGTTGTCTAGAGACTGTCTAAGAGAGACTAGTTTTGTGTTACAGTATACCTATTTTGTTTCAATGTAATTTAAGGGAAAACCTAAAGGGAGAAAAACTTAAAGCAGCCTGTTTTTTCATGTGGGATAAATGCAAATGGGATCTTCTATGATAGGTACCTTTATGTATGTTAACTATTTTGACATTTGTAGAGAATAATTTTTCTCAATTAACACCAACATCAGCATCTTTCCCATCTCCTTCTGATTTTGTATCAACTGCAGAGTTTTTATAGGCCGTCTGATTTTACATGTATTGGATCTATCCATCAATTTTACTTAATGTTGTATAGTTGTCACTCTCTTTGTGTCATCTGCTCCTTCCCTTAGCCTCTGCCATGATGGCACTTTGCAGTGCGACATGAGGGAGTGTGAAGGTAAGGTGATAGCTAAAGCTGACACCCCAAGAGAAATACAGAGGGTTCTTTTTTTATTATCTTCTTCTCCTCTCCATCGTCTAGTCCCCCTTTCCTGCCTTCTCTCTCTCTCTTCCTTCCACTTGACATTCTGCAATCTAATTAAACACTATTCTCCCATTTATCACCCCTACTCTCTCTCTCTCTCTCTCTCTCTCTCTCTCTCTCTCTCTCTCTCTCTCTCTCTCTCTCTCTCTCTCTCTCTCATTCATTCACTGTTGGTCTTTCTCTCGCCCTCATTTCTCCTACATAAGTCATTCTCAGCGAGTGGTCTGAATGGACACCCTGCTCTCCGTGCATACCCTCTTTCTTTTTGCTACAACCAAGCCTTCCGTCTTGGGGGAATGCCAGCAGTGGTGGTCTGGTGTCAGTTCAGAGGCGCTACCGGGCCTGTTTGGACCGGGATTCTGGTCTTCCCACATCTGGAGGGGAGGAGGACCAATGTCCAGGGCCACTGATGGAGGAGAGACTGTGCCCAGACACTAATGTGTGCAAAGGTATTCTGCCTTTGAGTTTGTTTTTTTGTAATAAATCACATTCTAAATCTGAGTATCTGTTGGTTTATAATTCTGACTGTACCCCATTTTTTTTTCAAATCCCCAGTAATTCCTCCAGTTCTGTCAAAATGATAATTCCAAGGTCATCCCATTCTCTTAATTAATGGTTTTCTATCAGGTCCTCAGAGACCCCCCGCACTTTTGCTTTTCTATTCTGCCAGAGATAATGAGGTATCACCTGGTCTAAGATCTTAATGCTTAGATGGCTAGAATACCTGACACAATTAGTAAATGTAGTGCACTGCCTGGCATAATAGAAAACCAGCAGTATTGCTGGTGCCTGAGGACCTGATTAAGAATTACTGCTGTTAATGAAAAGCAATAAGTAGGAAACTTTGTCGAAGTTTTTCCCACTAAAGTTCCGTTTGACAAAGTGCCTCAGCTCCTGTTGGTATCATCTTAACAAATTGAATGTAGACAGAGTGGTGAACCGGGGCATCCGGATAGCGTAGTGGTCTATTCCGTTGCCTACCAACACGGGGATCGCCGGTTCGCATCCCTGTGTTACCGCTGGCTTGGTCGGGCATCTCTACAGACACAATTGGCCGTGTCTGCGGGTGGGAAGCAGGATGTGGGTGTGTGTCCTGGTCGCTGCACTAGCGCCTCCTCTGGTCGGTCAGGGCACTTGTTCAGGGGGGAAGAGAACTGGGGGGAATATCGTGATCCTCCAACACACTACATCCCCCTGGTGAAACTCCTCACTATCAGGTGAAAAAAAGTGGCTGGTGACTCCACATGTATCGGAGGAGACATCTGGTAGTCTGCAGCCCTCCCCAGATTGGCCGAGGGGGTAGAGCTGATTTCACTGATTATACAAACTTGATTGAGACCATGACTGAGACAATGATCGAGACTAGCGTTGTTGATGCTGATGTTCACAGTGGTAACAGTAATTACAGTGATGATCATGAAATTAATAATGGCATTGCTTGATGATTGTGTTACTCATCCAGACATGTGCCTGTGGAGTGCATGGAGCACATGGGGTGCATGTGCAGAACCATGCAGTGGCGGAATCAGGCAGCGTCACAGATGGCCCCTGGCCTCCCCTCCAGGACCCCGCTGCAGAAGCCAGCAAACACAAAGCCAGAGCTGCAACACGGGGCTCTGCCCAGGTACAGTTCTCCTCTGAAAGACTCGGCACACTTTTAACGGTTTCACATTTATAATTAAACCCAATGAAACACAAGTCCCTTTGCGGTTTGCTTGAGTCAAGATTTTTTTTTCCTTCGAGTTATGAAAACTACCATTGTTTGTGTATTTAAGGTCAGTAACCTATGAACAGGGCTGTGGTGTTTTCAGCTCACAACTTGATACCTTGTACCCGGTACAGATGTCCACAGATATTTTTGGTACAGGTTGGGCTGGGGCTAATTTGGTAGGGCCTGAGATCGGCGTAAATGCAAGCTGTAAATGCAAAGAGTGAGCGCTCATATTTTGTTTTTATTTTAAGTTTTTATTGCATTATTTAAGGAACATAAATACAAATGAAAAAGTACAAAAGACCAAAAAAAAAAGAGAAGAAAAAGAGAAAAAACAAAAGAAACAAAAAAAAAACATAAAAAAGAACTAAAACAGCAATGACTTAACAAAAGCACAGCATCATCTCTGCAGCATTTGTGACATTAATGATTGAAAAGTCCATCAGCACATCATCAGTCCTTGAAGGAGTCAGCAAGTGACTCATTCTACAGCTCATACTTGGAAACCAAAGAAACGTCCCTGTGGCACAACCAAAGCAAACATAAGAGCTAGGTTAGGACTAGAGGTCATTTGGATATCTTGGGTAAACACGATCTGCCAAAGATGCTTTTTTTTTCTCCAGCTTAATAGCTAGCATACTGAAATGATTAATCTTGGTACAAACAGCTGAACATCCAGAATGACTTGCATATTTTGGTATTTTGCTTTGGGACAACAATGCATCCACACAGAATCCTGGACATACCTTAATCAGACTGGTCTGACAGATTAGATAAATGTGAATATTCTTTACCAAGTTCATTTAGCAGAGCATTTTTGGGAACATCTTTGCGCTATATGCTGGTGCTTTTTTTATATTTATAATTCTTTTTTATAGTTATATTTTATATACATGTATAGATTTTAGATGTGAAAGCATGTCATGGCTTCTAACTTACTTATTCACTCACAAAATGGCATTTGGTTTGCAGATTCAAGGGCTTGTAACCTCTCCAAACATGATTGTGATTTGAGTGCCTTCTAAAAAATATGCTGTGATAAGATGTGAAAGATCATCATTTTAAATTAATCAGACCAGTGCAGAAGCGTCTATTTTACAATGTTGAGCGTCTATTTTACAATGTTAAGCGTCCAGTAAGGATGTGAATAATACATGCAAGCTACTCACTTGAAAATATGCAGTCAATAAATTCTAGGCCTGCTTCCAGTTACAAACTTGCAGACAATGATTCCTTAGCTTTCTATTTAATTCTTCTTGACTGCCGGAGACGATATCTAATACCTGTATGTGCATGCTCAGGAGGTCGAGACCTAATACCAACAAAGTCACACGTGTGTCCTAGGTGATGCAAGCAACCTGATAAAGGCACCTGGAACCCAGCAGTCGTTTCCTTTTCATCTTATCTAAACGCACGGGTCATGAATGTTGTTAGCATTAGCTAGAATCAGTGCTTTACCACCTATGCCAGGCCTCGTAACCAGTCGGTTGGAACTATGTTCCGTCCTCTAGAGGCTGCATAGCCAGTGTTCATTGCCGCCGGGAGTTTTGCTGAAACTCCAACTACGAAGTGTCTGACTTTTTCAGGTAAGTAGCCACCTTTATTTCCCCGGGCAGGCATACCTTGCTATCCACTTAGCACCTCTGCTCATAGTGGGTGAGTTACTACCGTGTGCTGTATTAGCTTGTGCTTTTTATACTTGACCGACCAATCTCCCTGAGGTTTTTTCACCTCGTTATGACAACTGTGTCGACGGTTGGGGAACTGTAGCGGAGAATGGTTTTTTTCGCTCCTTGGCTACTGATGCTGGCTGAACGCTTGTTAATGGTAATTACATGCTATTACCACTACCAGGATAACTTGTCTGTGACACTAGCAGAGTTTGGATTTGTAGCTGCACATTTCTCACTTTACCTACATCGCTAGCCTCACGGCAGTATAGGTGCTGGTTTAAAAGGATTTTTAGCTGAGTGTTTCTCGCTCTACTCGCTAGCCTTATGGCATTATAGGCTCTGGTTTACTTCGGATTTGTAGGCGAGTGTGTCTCGCTGTACTGCTGTCATCAAACCATTGGGCACTACACATGCTGAGGTGTGCTCGCCTTGGCGGTGTCTGTATGGGCTAGGAATGGGCTTGTTCCTCCACCACCTGTTATGCCAATTTATTCATCGGGCTATGCCCCTCACTGTTTTATGACAGAAACTCTGTCCTGAAGTCAATTATGGTCTCCGTTTGTAACTTCTGCTTTGTCCCTCTCACCCCAGAGGATGACCATGACACATGTCCATCGTGCCTTGGCATTGAACACCTAAGGCAGGCACTGACAGATAATGCTTGCACTAATTGCAACTGCATGCCATTAGCAGAGAGGACTGCAAGGTTGGCCTGGTCTGACAGTAGCATTGCTGAGGCTGGCTTATCTCCTTCAGGAATACCTGCATTCAGCCCCCTTCAGTTCTAAGTGCCACAGGCACACAGGGTGATGCCTCCAACGCCAAGAAGAAACGAAAGTGTGATGAACCTTTGGCTCTTTAAGTAGACATATTGGCCTCTGAGTTTGCCTAGGTTAAGGCCTTTCTTGATTTACAGCCTGGCAGCCCCTCCGCTACTACTGTCACTGCTGTTTCAGAGCTGCCAATCCTGGCCTATGATGAGAGTGATGGACTAGCTACTTTATGCTCTGTTGCTAGCCAATGTTATGAGGATGCACTATCTATTGCAGCCTCAGTGAATCGTTTTACTGATAAGGAAGCAGGCGAACAGGAGGAACTGGAGAGGGAGTTCTCCCTCCACAGGTCAGGAGCAGATTCCCTGAAGGATGCTGAAGGCTGGTCATTCCACAGTTAAGCAAGTCATTTAATTGTCCATAAGCAAGTCATTTAATTGTCCATATCATGGCTTGATCTGGATTAGGGCTGTCAAAATTGGCCAAACATTATGTTTGATTATTCCTTCTAAAAAAACACATAGGTTCGAACCCATCCATCCATCCATCCATCCATTATCCAAACCACTTATCTTGCTCAGGGTCGCGGGCATGCTGGAGTGTATCCCAGCAGTCATTGGGTGGCAGGCAGGGAGACACCCTGGACAGGCTGCCAGGCCATCACAGCGTACACACACCCACACACACACACACATTTACACCTAGGGATAATTTAGTATGGCCGATTCACCTGACCTACATGTCTTTGGACTGTGGGAGAAAACTGGAGCACCTGGAGGAAACCCACGCAGACACGGGGAGAACCTGCAAACTCCACACAGAGGACAACCTGGGACAACCCCCAAGGTTGGACTACCCCTGGGCTTGAACCCAGGACCTTCTTGCTGTGAGGCAACCACGCTAACCACCATGCTGCCCAAGTTCGAACCCATTCGAATATATTTTTGTGCATTATGTCCATAAGAGGGCAAACCAATATGAGAGATATAACTACTTGTATAGGTATATTTATTTCAACCTAAACATGTCTTTTAAAAGATCTACATACCTACACATTACAAAATAAACAAATAAAACAATGCCATGCCCTATACTGTAAAACTTAATTTAAAGACCAGACCCCCCCCCCTCTCTCTCTCTCACTCTCTCTCTCTCTTTCTGTGCCATGGTTGGTGCTAGAGTGCGAAATGAGAACACGCTGTCTCTCAGCATGAGATGAATGATTTGTAATTGATTTGTTATTCAATAGCCTAATTTTTATATAGATTATATTATATTCCTACTGGTTTAAATAAACAGTTTGATAGTCAGAACTCTCTAAAACCCAGCCCATCAACTATACTGATCTGCCTCATGTCCTTGCATATGAACAAAGTAAGTTTCTTCGTGCAAGCCTCTTGTCGTGTTGCAAATAGCGAGCTTGTGGTGGGCATTGTAAAACATGAGTTGAGACGTAGCTGTTTGGGTGGAGTTCCGGACATCAGGCCATGCTCATTTGGTTGTATATTTTTGAGATGTGCCCTCAGGTAACTAGTGGTGGAATGGTAAGCTAACTGTAGCTTACATAGCTTGCATAAGACCTTATCTCGAGTTTCCACAATTTTTCCGTTTTCTGCCAAAATCTGAAGTATTTCCAAATGGGGCGATTCAGATTGTTGGAAGTGAAAATCACTCTCTGCGGCTGAGTTGGGTTGTGAACTCTCTGCCATCTTTACCACACAGTTGTTGTTGAATTATTCGCTCACTTCAGCTGACCTAAATTTCATTTTCAACCAATCAAAGAGACGTTGTGTGATTCCTGTCTGTCATGCAGCATATTCAGTGCAGTGGCCAAGGCCCTCACAAGAATTCGAGAGGCAGACAGCTACAGTAGTGCTGCTTTTTTTTTTCCACTAACAGATATTAATTTTCACACTCGAATGTTTGTGTTGTTTTACAATTTGATTATTTAAATTCGAATTTGGAATATTAATTGACAGCCCTTGTCTGGATGCTGTCCCTGTAAAGGCACCTTTTACAAGTGCGCTCCACAACCATCTGCCTTCAGGGTTCCACCCTCTGTGCCATACATTGACAAACTTCAAAGGTGCTGGCCAGACCCTTAGGCATTCCTTCACCTACTGAGTGACTGCAGGGCTTTGGCTGCCATGAAGGACACCACCCAATATGGTCTAGACCAAATGCCTGCCATTGATGTCTCCTTTGCTTCTGTGATAGTGTCGTCAGATGAAGCCCGTAAACCGGATGCCCATTGTCCATGCCTGCAGTGTAGAACCACTGGTGACCTCTTTACCAAGAGCTATGATATGGCAGCTTGCATGGGATATATTGGCAACTCTCTTTTCTACCTTGTTCTAGCTCTACCGCAGACTCTCCAGAGTGCTGGAGTTGATGCCTCAATACAGAGCCGGAGTGATGCCTCACTTCAAGTGTTTGCTTTCATGATCAGAGAGCTTGGAAGACTGATGTCTACTATGACCTTGGCCAGTGCCAAGTGTGGCTTGCCCAGTCCCCCTTATCAGAGGGGTGCAGGAAGACACTTCACATGCGTCGTGTCATTCCAGGCCAGATGTTTTGGCCTGCAGCCCAACAGGCCTTGGAGCATAGTGCACAAGTGAACAAAGTCAGGCAACAGTTTGCTGACTCATGCTGGGCACCTTTGACTAAACCAAGACACACCAGCTCTCTCTGCCATGCAGCCAGCCTTTTGGACACCAAGGGATAGGGCACCCAAACATGAGGCTCCTACCAACCGACTCCTCAAGCCACCCAAAGGTCATGGGAGTCATGCCTGACTCCCAAAGTCCGGTCACCAGCATCTCAGCTGCTGGGAGGCCTTGAATTTGGACCCTGGGGTGTTATCAACTCTTTCCAAGGGATACAGGATCCAGTTCAGGTGTCAGCCCCCAAAGTTTAATGGGGTCAGAATGACTTTTGTCAATGACCTTCTGAGACCTTTGGCTGTCAGGCAGGAAATGTCAATGCTTCTAAGGGAAGACGCCATTGAATGTGTAAAAAGTTCGATTCAATCGACAGGGTTCTTCTCAACTTATTTTCTTTATTCAAAGAAGGATGGTGGTTTTCGGGCGATCCTCAATCTCAGGCAGCTGAACCAGTTCACAAAGGTTCTTAATTTTCACGTGCTTCACACAGTGGATGTTCTCCAGGCTGTGTCAGAGAGAGACCGGTTTACAAGCATCGACTTGAAGGATGCTAATTTCCATGTGCCAATGGCACCCCACCACAGGCAGTTGTTTTGTTTTGCCTTCGAGGGACAGGTGAACCAGCTCCCGGTGCTCCCATTTGGGCTCTCGGTTGCCCCTCGAATCTTTACTAGGTGCATTGCGGCAGCATTTTCTCTTCTACAGCCCAGGGACTTGGATTTTTCCTTACTTGGATGATTTGTTGATATGTGCTCTGACCCGGGGGCAGGCAATCTGTGACACAACTCTTTTTGCCCACGTGACCAAGCTGGGGCTCACTGTGAATTTTGTGAAGAGTTCTTTAGTTTCCAGTAAGCGAGTCATGTTCATTGGTGTTGCCCTTGATTCAGTGTTAATGAGAGCCTCTCCCTCGCCCCAGAGGTTGGATGACATTCTCTGCCTTGTCTCTCATTTTCAGTGGCTAACATATGGCCATTTCCTGCGGTTGCTGAGCAAATTGACAGCAGCAACGGCAGTCATCCCTCTAGGGCAACTCTCATTGTGCCCTTGGCAGATCTGGATCAATGGTGTGGGCCTCGGCCCCAAGAGGCACCAAAGTAGAATGGTAATGGTCTCAGGCCAGTGCCTTGGAGAAACACAGCTTATCTGTGCTGTGGTGTTTCCTCGGGTTCACTTCCCTCCTGCCAGGAAATAGTGGTAACAGATTCCTCCCTCTCAGGCTGGGGGGCTGTGTGGAACCACAGGGCGAGGGGGACCTGGGTCAAGTCAAGTCAAGTCAATTTTTATTTGTATAACCCAATATCACAAATTACAAATTTGCCTCAAGGGGCTTTACAGCAACACAACAGCAGAGGCTCAGCAGAGGCTGCAGCACATAAATGTGCTGGTGCTGCATACAGTACATTTAGTCCTCAGACATTTTCTTCCTTTCTTGGAAGGGAAACATGTCCTTGCTCAAATATTTGCAGGTGATCCCGGATAAGGGGCTCTCAGTCTACATCATTAAGGAGTATGTTGCTGCCATCTCAGCTCAACATGTTTTGGTGGACGATCAAACTGTTGGGTCACATCCTCTGTTGAGCTATTTTCTGAAAGGTGCTCTCCAGTTGCGGCCCACACATGTTGTACGGTGCCTTCATGGGATTTGCCTATCATCCTAGAAACTTAATGTTCCCCCACTGTTTGAGTCCGTTGAATGGGCTAACCCAGATGGCTGTCTGATAGGACTGCCTTTCTCCTCACTGTTGCACCTGCAAAGCATATTGGTCAGCTTCATGCCCTGTCTGTTGCCAGGGAATGTTTGTGTTGGAATTCTGATGGGTCTGGCATTACCATGTGGCCCAAACCCTGATTTCTTCGTAAGAGGCTTTCAGCTTTTCGCATCAATTAGCCTATCAGTTTGGCAGTTTTTACCCCACAGCCAGTGGTGGAGGAACTGTGTCCTAATGTCAGCCTACTTTGTCCTATTCGGGCTCTGAGGCAGTACATATATGTGTCGGCTGGGTTCCGTAAATCTGATGCTCTGTTTGTTTGTTATGGAGGGCACAACAAGGGTTGTGCCGCCTTGTCTAAACAGAGACTCTCAAACTGGGTTGTCGGTCCATATCACAAGAGTACAGGCTCAGGGCTCCCTATGAAATGTCATTCAACTAGGGGTGTCTCCATTTCTTGGATTGCCTTGAAAGTTGTTCCACCAAGTAACATCTGTGCTGCAGCTACTTGGGCTTCTTCCTGTACCTTTGCCTGCTTCTACAGAGTTAATGTGACTGCCCCTCATCCTGTGGCGACAGCAGGCTTATCTGCTCCTTCAGTCTGTAACTGAGGCACGGTGAGTGCAGATTCCTTGTGATCTTGTTGGTATGTGTCGTCCAGGTATTACATACCCTCTCTGGTGGTCAAGAAGAATGAAATAGAATGAGAGCTACAAATCTAACTAAGGTTCTTCTGAATGACCGCCCGAGTTCATTGTCACTCAGGATCTTGACGAGAAAATTCTGTAGGAGGTGACTGCTGGGTGTCAAGTCCCTTTTTCAGGTTGCTTGCATCCCCCAGGTCACATCTGTGACTTTGTTGATATTATGTCTCAACCTCCTGCACATGCGCACGATGCATATCCATCTCTGGCATCATCCAGAATTTGTTGGACCTTAGTTACATTTGTAAGTCTTGTTCTGTTCATGGCAGTCATTCAATAGTTACACATGTAACACATCTATGAAACTACTTGTCCTTGTTTTGTAAAAGCATAAGATTGTTTTCTAGGTGAACGCTGTGAGGATCGGGGACGGACCTATCAAGATGGCTGTGCTAACCATTGTCCACGCAGCTGCACTGACCTATGGGAACATGTCCAGTGTCTCCAAGGAGCCTGTCACTCAGGTAGTCTTTGAGTTTTGTGATGTAGTCCTTCTCCTGGATAAAGTTATGGAAAAATGTTTTCTTCTTAGTTAAACTTAGATAAGACAAACCCCCCCCCCCATAAATAATTTTAAAAAATCTCTCTTTTCTCCCTATCTTTCTCTTTTTCTCTCTCCTTTTTCCTTTTTGCTTCAGGGTGTCGGTGTCCAGAGGGGCAGCTGTTGCAGGATGGTCACTGTGTGCCAGTGACAGAGTGTCGCTGTGGTATCCCATCAGGCAATGGGTCTGTAGAGTACAGCCCTGGGGAGAACCTCACCCTGGACTGTAACACATGGTAAGAAGTTTAGAATTGGCTAAACAAGATAGGATTCTTTGATGAGAACATTGCAATGTTTTGACCTGATAGAGAAAAACAATCCAGGTCAACGTCTAAAGTTTTTCAAAGATACCTGCTGGCAAAGTCTCACATCATCATCCTCTGTGTCACTATTCCTCTGCAGATAACAGGAACCGTCATATGAATTTTTAATCCTCACTTTGACCCTCTGACTTTTAACTTGTTGATAGAAAATAAAGCTTTTGGTGCACTATTCAAAGCTGAAATTTGTGATTCCCAATCTGTCCTTCCCTCTGGCAATGAGAACAACAAACCATAGTTATTTGTGTTCTACAAAGCCATAGTCACTTATGTGCCATCACCTCAGTTGTAAACAGTTCCCACCCTTGTTAAAATGGCATCTTTGGACCAAAGCTAGTACAATCGAATGTATTACAAACTACATCTATTCATATGGGAAAACTGTTCTACTACAATAATAATTATATAGAATTGGAAGATTACCTTTCAAACAGAAGCATCGGTACATCGTCATCACGTTTCAATCCTTTTTCCTGCATGAATAGGAACATGTTCTACCAGGTCAAAAATCCCAACAGTGCTATATGAAGAGTGTCTCTAAACATGGTAAAGATGACAGTTAGTATTATGTAACCTAGCTCTAAGGTCCAGATAGATAAAATAACTATTAATTACTGGAAAAAATCCCAGATCTCAGCTTTAAATCTCAAAACATGTAAATGAAGCTTTCACAGCCTCAAATTACATGTTTAGTTACAGCATACTATATGTCTGACTACTACTAGATGGAAACAAATGATCCGCTATGGCGACCCCTAACGGGAGCAGCCGAAAGTAGAAGTAGTAATACTATATGTCTGACACCACAACAGAAAATAGAAATGTGGCTCTTCAGTGGTTGAATCTGTATTTATCCTCATCACCTATTAAGAGATAACTGAAGGTTCCCCTACACATTCCAGCAGCCTAACTCTTTCTCTATTCTCAAATTTGAATCTCTAGTGCATGTGAGAATGGCACCCTGGTGTGCAGCAAACTTCCCTGTCCAGTTTATGAACCGTGGAGCCAGTGGAGTTCCTGTTCTGCATCCTGTGGGCATGGTCAGAGAACAAGGACACGCCCCTGCCAGGATGTGGAAGGCGGTCCTTCCTGTCATGACACCAATCAGACTGAGAGCTGTATTCTGCCAAGCTGCCCGGGTCTGTGATGAAACATTCATACACAAACACACATACCCACACATTCACACACACCACACACATAGACGTACACAGGCAAATTCATACATTCACATATTTGCTTTTCTTGCCAGCAACGCTCCATCTGTATTTGTCTATCTGCCCCCCCCAGAGGGTTGTGTGTTGAGTGAGTGGTCATCCTGGAGCGAGTGCAGCGCCTCGTGTGGTGGTGGCATGTCGATGCGGAACAAGACAGTCCTGCGGGAGCCAGAGCCAGGTGGGCTGGCCTGTGCTGGACTGCTGGAGCAACATACTATCTGTAACACCAACAGCTGCCTTCCCGGTAAAAAAACACACACACACATACACAAGCAGGTGTCTGTGTCTGTGCAAAGGTGTGTGTTTATGTTTTTGTTTTTGGTTGTGTTTCAGAGTGTCCCAGTGGTCAGGTATTCAGTGCCTGTGCTGGTTCCTGTCCATACACCTGTGAGGACCTCTGGCCCCATACTCAATGCTTACCTGGACCCTGCAGCCCAGGCTGCACCTGTCCCCCTGGAAAGGTCTGGACTTCTGTGTGTGTGTGTGTGTGTGTGCGTGTGTGTGTGTGTGTGTGTGTGTGTTCGAGCACTTATACCAAGCACCAGAGTGAGCAAAACACCTAGTCCCAAGCAGATATATTTCAGTGTTTACGTCTCTCCAGCAGATGTGTTTGTGTTTCTGTCTCTCAGGTGTTGCACCGAGGCTCTTGCGTGTCCCATGCTGAGTGTCCCTGTTCACCTCTCTCCCTGCCATTTGATAGCCACAACTGGAATGTCACAGAAGCCCCGCTGCCCCCTGGAAAAACCATACAGCACCTGTGTAACATATGGTACTACATTGCCCAGAGTTACATTCATTCATCCAAAATCTCAAGGCAAAGTAAAACTATACACTGAATCAGATTTCAGCAGGTGACCTTGTCAGTGGCAGGGAGAGGGTGAGTGGAAGATACTGGATCCTTAGCAGCTCCAGGGGCTCTGTTCTGTCACTGACACTGCATTAGGAATGGAGATAAGACATTTCCCACAGCCATCAAATAATCAAGGTCTTTCTTATTCCTCTTCATCTTTGTCTTTCCTCTTCATCGTCATCATCCTCTTTCAATCTGTAATTTTCTTAGTATGTTCAACTTTTCAACCTTCACTCCATCTTGATTCAGTCACAACACCTTTATAATTGGGACTGTGCTCAGTCATCCATCCTTTCATCCACCCATCCATTATTCTTTTGCTCTGACTCATTTTAGACAGCAGGTGGCTTGTCTGCCCAGTAAACAAAATAATTTACTTCTCTGCATAATGGACTTGTCATCTTCTCTAATAGTTAGTGGGGTGCACTGTCTGGCAGAGTGGCCTTTTCTGCTGCATCCATATGTTCTTATTTTTATCCACTCATTTATCCACACTGGCACTGTGGCATTGCTAAAGCACCTATTTCTTCTCTATTATTTTCCCATCTGTCTACTTCTTCATTAAGCCATTCAACAATGGTTTCTCAATGGCTGATCTTATTATTGAGATAGCTGGGGCTGCCCGACAGATTTTCATGGTTTTCCAAGTAGCCGAGTTCTGTTTCATCATCTCAGTTCAAATTTACAGATGGTAACAGTGTCCACCTAATCTTGTTAGTACCGGGTTATCGAACGTAATAGATAGTCTGGCATCCAGAGTTGCCATCGACAGATAATCAGACATGACTTAAGTCATTTCATCCTGTTGATAGGGGTATGATGGCCATCATCTAATATAATCTGATGGGCTCAGCTCTCTGGTTTGCTTTTGTTGAGAACTTTTTTCTTATCTCACTGTTTGTCTCACCCCGGTGCTGTTTCTTTGTGTGTCTGCCTCTCTCTTTCTCTTTCTTATGCTCGTCCTTTTGCCAGTGTTTGCCGACAAGGAGTATTGAACTGTTCCTCAGACCCCTGTGATGGTGAGTGATGCAGTGACACTGCAGTGAATCATATGAACCTCAGAAATCATTAGAAATTTGAAACAAAATTGACAAGGCCTCTCTTTTATTAATGGATACAATATCAGTCGAAATCTTTGCTATAACTATCAACTATATATATGTCACCCTACCTAAATTTGGTAACAGGTGCCCCAACCGTTTGCTGCAACAATTGAGCAACAGTCACATTAATCACAGCTTACAGAGGCCATAACGCAGAAAAAGTTGTATCAGTTCATCTTGACACAACGTTTATTGAGAGAAACATTTCATCACTCATCTAAGTGACTTCTTCAGTGTCAACTGACTGCAGGGATCCCCACCCTTATAAACAATACAGTTGCATAATGACTGAAACAAACAATCGGTTTCATATGCAAATAGACATGACCGTGAACTAGAGTTACATGACCATGTGTACTATTCACAGAGGATTTGGGAATGTTTGTAATCTCAGCATTGTAAAATGGTGGCAGATGTACTCTTAGCTCCCCCCCCGTAGATGGGTGTAGACTGCAGAGTCCTGCAGGATCGTTAGCTCTTCTGTGTTGTGCCATCCTCTTGGCCAGCATCTGTTTTTCCCCCCCGATGTGCAAGTCATGGCAAGCCTTCTGGCACAGCGTACACTATATTGCTCTGTTTGTGCAGGGGGACCCGATCCTTGGGGTGGACCAATTTCTGGCGCAGCGTGTGTTGGGGTTTGAAAGCAACTGAGACGCGGTGTTTGGAAAATACGTGTCTCAACTGTTCTGATACTCCCGCCACTTACGGAATCACCATTTGTTTACGCTTTGGCAGCTGTTGTCCTTCTCCTCTCTTCGATTGGCTGGTGCACTGTTTGGGCGTCTTCCTGGCTTTGACAAACACCCAGTTAGGATAACCACACTTAACCAGGGCCTGTTTAATCTGAGATTTCTCCCCTTCCCCGCCTGCTGTGTCGGTGGGTACGTTGTCAGCTCGGTGGTACAGCATCCTGATGACTCCTAGTTTGTGCTCCAGTGGATGATGAGGGAACAACCATCCCTGGACCGGCGGGGGGGGCTAAGAATACGTTTGTCCCCATCTTACAATGCTATGAATAGTACACATGGCCATTGTAAGTTTACCATTAACTTTTGTTAATGGTCATGCCAATTTGCATATGAAACCGATCGTTGGTTTTGGTCATTATACAACTGTGCTGTTTATAAGGGTAAGGATACCTGCAGTCCTTTGAGACTGAAGAGGTCACTTGGATGAGTGATGAAACATTTCACCCAATAAGCGTTGTGTCCAGATGAACCGATTCCACTTTTTGTGATTTCCTTACCTGGATTATTGAGCATGTATAGAGGCCATAACTTTTATTTTTCGAAACATGTAATGCAATTTTGTACTAGTAGGGGGAGGTAGAGCTTGGTGATGCTGTGAAACCAAGTCATTTAGTGCAACACCTCTGTGCGTATTCTCAGAGGGGACTTAAGTTGTGTTAATACCTGTGTGTTCCGACCTAGCTTTTCTCTGTTTGACCTGCTGTACCTCCCTGTCCTGATACCTTTCCTGCTGTCTTTTTATACTTTATCCATCTCTTCTCCCTTCTTCTCCCTTTCTTATGGTGCTTTTTTTAAGAAACGAAAGCATTTAAAAAAGACAACCTTTCAGTTTTATTAGACATTTTTTAATTGTGTGTCAATCATCATCAGCAGTTATAAGCTAAATCTCAAAATTACTTGGTTTGAATATAATTAGTACAAGAGGGAGAGAAACTGCTTTTGTTTTGTACATTTGTTAACATTTCAGTCTACCATATAGATAAGTGTGAGTTTTCCATATATCTCTACTTGATTTTTCCATCTAAAGCTTGTACATAATTCCTCATCGAAGCCATCGCAGAATTGCGTGAGATTGGCCTAACAGCCGAAAATCCTCGAATCGAATCTGATCCTTTGCACTGTTAGGCCAGAACTTTGTAACATGTATTATGCAAACTGTTTTTCGAAGAGTGGATCACAACTGCGATGTTTTATTTCCGTACGTTTCTCCGATTTTCACTTAAAATTTTGTTCTTGTAAACACAGATCGACAATGAGAACTTAAGTGTAAACAGTGGTTGCTAAGGTCTAGCTGTCCTCCAACATGGCGGAGCTGTTTGTTGTCAACGAAAAAGTCACGTGATTGAGAATAACCCATAAGAATAAAAGTAATGCCAGTTGTGAGCCTTGGCAAAAAAGAAAATTCAGACTTAAAGATGAATATCCATTTATTTTCCTCCTCCAGTTGACTGTGAGTGGTCTAGCTGGTCCCATTGGAGCCCTTGTTCGGCAAGCTGTGGTACAGGGCACCATAGCTCCAGGAGAATGGTCCAACGGCCCCACGAATATGGAGGGGCCCCGTGTGAGGGCCCTGACCATCGCACCACAACCTGCATAGTTTCTGATTGTGGTGAGTGAGAAGAGGATAGATGACGTTTTTATATATACACTGTTGTACACACTGTACAAAACAGAATGTTCTCAGCAATGTGAGAACTGCCAGTTGTGATGTTAAAGCAAACAATATTGTTGCAGAAGATGCTCCATTAATCTCTGTGCTTGTATGTATATCTGTGATGAAGAGAGGTAAAAAAAAAAGGGGGAAGCGAAAAAGAGAGGGTGCAAGTGAGTTAAAGTGTCACAGTGATGAATATCTTCTCAATAGCTCTTCATTCTCAACCACGCCCCCCTCCTCATTCTTCTTCCATTCCCCATTCTCCTTCCCATTCTGTTATTATATCTCTCCATTCTTATGATTACCCCTCCTTTTCCTCATCCCCTCCTCTTGTCTTCCTCTTTTCTTGTCCATCCTCATCTCCCCATCTTTCTTCTCATTCCTCCTCATTTCTGTCCTTGTTATTCTCTCTCTTTTTCCTCCTCTTTAGCCTGTCGTGACGGGGAACAGTGGCGTAGGAGTGTCTCAGAGGAGGTCCCGGTGTGCGAAAGGAGCTGCAACGAGATATACACCTCCTCTCCTGTCAACTGCAGCGGTTCCATGGAGGGCTGTGTATGTCAGGAGGGGTTGTACCGCAACACAGATGGGGTGTGTGTCATACCTGCCCTCTGCCCTTGCCATGACCAGGGCATATTACGAGAGGTACACACACACACACACACACACACACACACACGTGCTCTCACCAATAGACACTGACTATCTGACACACATGTGGATGCACACATGTACACATGCTAACATATCCACTGTCTGGCTTCTTCGTCCATCAAGCGACAAGCATGCGGATGATAAGGCAAATTCATACTTGATTAGGTATACATGTTGCATAGTAAACACATACACAAATAATATGCACACAGCCACACACACATTGGCTTACACCCAAACCAAATGGACATCTGCTACCCAGCCAGCTTGGTAAGTTGTACCCATTATATATGCGCCACTGTGGTGTGTGTGTGTGACCCTTGCCATCAGCATGATGTTTTTGTGCCCTCTCATTCACTTCCATTGTGTTACTTACTCATAAAGAAGGGCCTATTAGAAGATGACTGACATTCCCTGGTGGCCACATTACACCACAATGCCTCTTCAGCCCTTGGCCTCATTAATAATGCAGGAAACCCCGTAGAAAGCCAGTGCTTGGACTGTAGCTCGGCAAGCCTGCCAGGAATTATTTATGAAGGAGGGGATATTATAAGATTATGAGAATTAATCATACAGTGACAAGAGGTCGGCTACCCTTCTCTTATTCTTTCTTCTTCCTGCCCCCTTTCTTTCTTATTTTAATTTTTTTTGCTGCCCTCTTCTCCTGTTTCACCCGGATATCTCTCTTTTTCACTGCTTTCGTTCAGTTCACTCTCATCCTCTCTCTCTCTCTCTCTCTCTCTCTCTCTCTCTCTCTCTCTCTCTCTCTCTCTCTCTCTCTCTCTCTCTCTCTCTCTCTCTCTCTCTCTCTCTCGGGTTGTTAGGTTGTAAAGACTGATGTTCATATCAATACCCTATATGGTTTTCTAATCAAGCACCTCATAACCCATTCTGGGTATGGGCTCATCGTGTGCTGTAAGGTTGATCCCATGTGGGTGCTTTTGCAGAATGGTGAACTGGCAATAGTTCCTGCAGCAATATACCACAGTGTGCACATGCACGCATGCACACACATACACAGAAAATCATACCAGTGTTCAGTATATTATATATTATAATTACAGATCAACTGAATGATGTTTCTGGCTGTGCAGTAAATCCCTGTTTGAGGTCCAATCTGTGCACCTGAATCTTTACTGGATGCAGCTGTTGCATATGAATGAATCGAGTCAGACCCTGACCCAAAGACCAATCACCTTCCATCATACTCGGCAATGTTATCAGCATCAGAGCACGCACACACACGCCAAGTAATGTGTTATATATTTTCTAGCACCGTCATAACCCACACATTTCAAAAGTTTGGTGAGTTAATGAAAACAAAATGTGTTTGTCTTTATATATATATATATATATGTATGTGTGTGTGTGTGTGTGTGTGTGTGTGTGCGCGCACGCACACACTTGTGTTCATGTTTGCCAGGCGGGGGCGGAGTGGCAGGAGGGCTGCCTGTCATGTCGCTGTGTGAATGGGAGGAAACAGTGCCAGTCGAGATGTCCTTCGCTTTACTGTCAGGAGGTGAGACACACCAACACACAGTCCCTAAAATTAATCTCTCTGAAAGTGGATGTCCTCCACAACCACAAACACATTCACAAAATGAACTCAGAATGCAATTATAAGGACGCACAAGAGGAGCTAATTGTCCATTATTGTATGTCCATTATTTGCTAAGGTCTAATGTAGGTAGGTATTAAGCCACCTTTTTAACACTAGAGTTATATTATTTAAATAAGTAAATAAATATCAACACAGATTACAGGAAAAAAAGTTTTAATGCATCAATGCATTAAAACTTTTTTTCCTGTATCTGTGTTGATATTCCGCTCCTCATTAGTTGAGCACTTATAACACCATTGACAGTTTCAGAAAAAAAATGCTATTATATACACTCACTGGCCACTTTATTAGGTACACCTTCCTAGTACTGGGTTGGACCCCTTTTTGCTTTCAGAACTGCCTTTATCCTTCGTGGCATAGATTCAACAAGGTACTGGAAACATTCCTCAGAGAGTTTGGTCCATATTGACATGATAGCATCACGCAGTTGCTGCAGATTTGTCGGCTGCACATCCATGATGCGAATCTCCCGGTCCACCACATCCCAAAGGTGCTCTATTGGATTGAGATCTGGTGACTGTGGAGGCCATTTGAGTACAGTGAACTCATTGTCATGTTCAAGAAACCAGTCTGAGATGATTCGAGCTTTATGACATGGCGCGTTATCCTGCTGGAAGTAGCCATCAGAAGATGGGAACACTGTGGTCATAAAGGGATGGACATGGTCAGCAACAATACTCAGGTAGGCTGTGGCGTTGACACGATGCTCAATTGGTACTAAGGGGCCCAAAGTGTTCCAAGAAAATATCCCCCCACACCATTACACCACCACCACCAGCCTGAACCGTTGATACAAGGCAGGATGGATCCATGCTTTCATGTTGTTGACGCCAAATTCTGACCCTACCATCCGAATGTCGCAGCAGAAATCGAGACTCATCAGACCAGGCAACGTTTTTCAGGCAACGTTTTTCCAATCTTCTATTGTCTAATTTTGGTGAGCCTGTGCGAATTGTAGCCTCAGTTTCCTGTTCTTAGCTGACAGGAGTGGCACCCGGTGTGGTCTTCTGCTGCTGTAGCCCATCTGCCTCAAGGTTTGACGTGTTGTGCGTTCAGAGATGCTCTTCTGCATACCTCGGTTGTAATGAGTGGTTATTTGAGTTACTGTTGCCTTTCTATCAGCTCGAACCAGTCTGGCCATTCTCCTCTGACCTCTGGCATCAACAAGGCATTTTTGCCCACAGAACTGCCGCTCACTGGATATTTTCTCTTTTTCGGACCATTCTCTGTAAACCCTAGAGATGGTTGTGCGTGAAAATCCCAGTAGATCAGCAGTTTCTGAAATACTCAGACCAGCCCGTCTGGCACCAACAACCATGCCACGTTCAAAGTCACTTAAATCACCTTTCTTCCCCATTCTGATGCTCGGTTTGAACTGCAGCAGATCATCTTGACCATGTCTACATGCCTAAATGCATTGAGTTGCTGCCATGTGATTGGCTGATTAGAAATTTGCGTTAACGAGCAGTTGGACAGGTGTGCCTAATAAAGTGGCCGGTGAGTGTATCTCCTGGCACTGCTTAATGACATAAGCTAAGCGGGTATGGGCTTGACTAGTACTTGGATGGGAGACCTCCTGGGAAAAAAACTGAGTTGCTGCCAGAAGTGGTGTTGGTGGGCCAGTAGGGGGCAGTCTTCCCTCTGGTCCTAATAAAAACAACAAATATCAAATCCCAAAGCCCCAGTGCAGTGACAGGGGACACTGTGCTGTAGGAGATGCTGTCCTTCAGATGAAACGTTAAACCGAGATCCTGACTCACTGTGGTCATTAAAGATCCCGTGGCACTTATCGCAAAGAGTATGGGTTTCCCCGGTGTCCCGGCAAAATTCCCAACCTGGCTCTCTCCATCTGGCCACCTAATCATCCCCCCCATGTAATTGGCTCAATGATTCCTCCCTCTCCACCTCAAGCTGATGTGTTGTGAGCATTCTGGAACAAAATGGCTGCCGTGCATCACCCAGGTGGTGCTACACATTGGTGGTGGTTGAAGTGAGTTACCCCCTTCAATGTGAAGTGCTTTGGGTGTCTAGAAAAGCGCTATATAAATTTAATTATTATTATTAGTTGTTGTTGTGAAGAGAGTGATATAGGTGAAGAGAGTGTCAGACAGAGTGATGAGTATGAAGCTGGAAATCGAAGGTGTATTGATGAATGCTATCAGCGCATATACCCCGCAAGTTGGGTGTGAGATGGAAGAGAAAGAAGAATTTCTGGAGCTGGATGAAGTGGTGGAGAGTGTACCCAAGGGGGAGAGGGTGGTGATTGGAGTGGACTTCAGTGGGCATGTTGGTGAAGGAGACAGAGGTGATGAGAAGGTGATGGGTAGGTATGGTGTCAAGAAGAGAAATGTGTAAGAACAGATGGTGGTGGATTTTGTGAAAAGGATGGAAATGGCTGTGGTGAATACATATTTCAAGAAGAGGGAGGAACACAGGGTGACATACACTCACCGGCCACTTTATTAGGCACACCTGTCCAACTGCTCGTTGACGCAAATTTCTAATCAGCCAATCACATGGCAGCACCTCAATGCATTTAGACATGTAGACATGGTCAAGAAGATCTGCTGCAGTTCAAACCGAGCATCAGAATGGGGAAGAAAGGTGATTTAAGTGACTTTGAACGTGGCATGGTTGTTGGTGCTAGACGGGCTGGTCTGAGTATTTCAGAAACTGCTGATCTACTGGGATTTTCACACACAACCATTTCTAGGGTTTACAGAGAATGGTCCGAAAAAGAGAAAATATCCAGTGAGCGGCAGTTCTGTGGGCGAAAATGCCTTGTAGATGCCAGAGGTCAGAGGAGAATGGCCAGACTGGTTCGAGCTGATAGAAAGGCAACAGTAACTCAAATAACCACTCATTACAACCGAGGTATGCAGAAGAACATCTCTGAATGCACAACACGTCGAACCTTGAGACAGATGGGCTACAGCAGCAGAAGACCACACCGGGTGCCACTCCTGTCAGCTAAGAACAGGAAACTGAGGCTACAATTCGCACAGGCTCACCAAAATTGGACAATAGAAGATTGGAAAAACATTGCCTGGTCTGATGAGTCTCGATTTCTGCTGCGACATTCGGATGGTAGGGTCAGAATTTGGCGTCAACAACATGAAAGCATGGATCCATCCTGCCTTGTATCAACGGTTCAGGCTGGTGGTGGTGGTGTAATGGTGTGGGGGATATTTTCTTGGCACACTTTGGGCCCCTTAGTACCAATTGAGCATCGTGTCAACGCCACAGCCTACCTGAGTATTGTTGCTGACCATGTCCATCCCTTTATGACCACAGTGTTCCCATCTTCTGATGGCTACTTCCAGCAGGATAACGCGCCATGTCATAAAGCTCGAATCATCTCAGACTGGTTTCTTGAACATGACAATGAGTTCACTGTACTCAAATGGCCTCCACAGTCACCAGATCTCAATCCAATAGAGCACCTCTGGGATGTGGTGGACCGGGAGATTCGCATCATGGATGTGCAGCCGACAAATCTGCAGCAACTGCGTGATGCTATCATGTCAATATGGACCAAACTCTCTGAGGAATGTTTCCAGCCCCTTGTTGAATCTATGCCACGAAGGATTAAGGCAGTTCTGAAGGCAAAAGGGGGTCCAACCCGGTACTAGCAAGGTGTACCTAATAAAGTGGCCAGTGAGTGTATAAGAGTTGAGGAAGTGCACACAGGTGGACTATATCTTATGTAGAAGGCACTATCTGAAAGGGATTGGAGACTGCAAGGTGGTGATGGGAGAAAGTAGCTAGGCAGCATCGGCTGGTGGTCTGTAGGATGACTTTGGAAACCAAGAAGAGGAAGAGAGTGAAGGCAGAGCCAAGGATCAAATGGAGGAAGTTGAAGAAGGAAGACTGTTGTGTGGAGTTCAGGGAAGAGTTAAGACAGGCACTGGGTGGTAGTCAAAAGTTGTCGAATGGCTGGGCAACCACTGCAGAAATAGTGAGAGAGACAGCTAGGAAGGTACTTGGTGTGTCATCAGGACAGAGGAAGGAAGACAAGGAGACTTGGTGGTGGAATGAGGAAGTACAGCAAAGTTTTCAGAGGAAGAGGTTGGCAAAGAAGATGTGGGATAGTCAGAGAGATGAAGAAAGTAGACAGGGGTACAAGGAGATGCAGCGTAAAGTGAAGAGAGAGGTGGCAAAGGCAAAGGAAAAGGCATATGGTGAGTCGTATGACAGGTTAGACACTAATGGAGGAGAAAAGGACTTGTACCGATTGGCTAGACAGAGGGGCTGAGCTGGAAAGGATGTGCAGCAGGTTAGGGCGATCAAGGATAGAGATGGAAATGTGCTGACAAATGAGGAGAGTGTGTTGAGAAGGTGGAAGGAGTACTTTGAGGAGCTGATGAATGAAGAAAATGAAAGAGAGAGAAGGTTGGATGATGTGGGGATAGTGAATCAGGAAGTGCAGTGGATTAGCAAGGAAGAAGTGAGGGCAGCTATGAAGAAGATGAAGAGTAGAAAGGCAGTTGCTCCAGATGACGTACCTGTGGAGGCATGGAGATGTTTAGGAGAGATGGCAGTGGGGTGTTTAACTAGATTGTTTAACACAATCTTGGAAAGTGAGAGGATGCCTGAGGAGTGGAGAAGAAACTGCTGGTACAGATTTTCAAGAATAAGGGGGATGTGTAGAACTGTAGCAGCTACAGAGGTATCAAGTTGATCAGCCACAGCATGACGATATGGGAAAGAGTAATAGAAGCTAGGTTTAGAGGAGAGGGGGCAGTTAGCGAGCAGCAGTATGGTTTCATGCCAGGAAACAGCACTACAGGTGCAATGTTTGTTTTGAGAATGTTGATTGAGAGGTATAGAGAAGGTCAGAAGGAGTTACATTGTGTCTTTGTGGATTTAGAGAAAGCATACAACAGGGTGCAGAGAGAGGAGGTGTGGTATTGTATGAGGGAGTCGGGAGCTGCAGAGAAGTATGTAGGAGTGGTGCAGGATATGTATGAGGGAAGTGTGACAATGGTGAGGTGTGCGGTTGGAACGACAGATGGGTTCAAGGTGGAGGTGGGATTACATCAAGGATTGGCTCTGAGCCCTTTCTTGTTTGCAATGGTGATGGACAGATTGATGGACAAGATCAGGCAGGAGTCTCCGTGGACTATGATGTTTGCGGATGACATTGTGATCTGCAGCGAGAGTAGGGTGCAGGTTGAGGAAAACCTGGAGAGGTGGGGGTTTGCACTGGAGAGAAGAGGAATGAAAGTCAGTAGAAGCAAGATGGAATACGTATGTGTGAGGGAAAGGGAGGACAGTGGAATGGTAAGGATGCAAGGAGCAGAGGTGATGAAGGTGTTTGAGTTGAAATACTTGGGGTCAACTGTCCAAAGTAACGGGGAGTGCAGAAGAGAGGTGAAGAAGAGAATGCACGCAGGGTGGAGAAGAGTGTCAGGAGTGATTTGCGACAGAAGGGTACCAGCAAGAGTTAAAGGGAAGGTTTACAAGATGGTTGTGAGACCAGCTATGTTATATGGTTTGGAGACAGTGGCACTGACGAAAAGACAGCAGGCAGAGGTGGAGGTGGCAGAGTTGAAGACGCTAAGATTTTCATTGGGAGTGACGAAGAAGGACAGGATTAGGAATGAGTATATTAGAGGGACAGCTCAGTTTGGACGGTTTGGAGACAAAGCAAGAGAGGCAAGATTGAGATGGCTTGGACATGTGTGGAGGAGAGATGCTGGGTATATTGGGAGAAGGATGCTGAATATGGAGCTGCCAGGGAAGAGGAAAAGAGGAAGACCAAAGAGGAGTTTTATGGATGTGCTGAGAGAGGACATGCAGGTGGCTTATGTGACAGAGGAAGATGCAGAGGACAGGAAGAGACGTAAACAGATGATCTGCTGTGGCGACCCCTAACAGGAGCAACCAAAATAGTAGTAGTTGATTATTGTTATATTGTGCATCTCATTGGCCATTGGCCTGTTACATGGAGCATCAGAACTGAGCAATCAGTTCACTCTTTTATGCTTTCTTTCCCTTTTTTTGACAACTATCCAGCATGATAGTCCAGAATGATTTGGGAATCAACCTCCTGTGGTTATGATATACTGTGGTTTTCATGTAGCTGTTCTCCTAAATGCATCTGCCTTTATCCAAATAGGAACCAGGTGAGTTGCTGCACATTCAACAGACACAGTACAAGTGTATGTTGTTTAAGCAGGAACAACTAGTATGGCATATTCTACCGATCTTGAAATGTGTATAAAAAAAACCCAAATAACTGAGGGAAGGTAACCTTAAACATCCACTGTAGACTCAACCATTAGCTGTAGATTATGTGGAAGGCTACGTGTGGAAAGGACGGTGTGTCTTCCTGTCACAGATCTCTGAGCCTCAGCAGGCAGTAATACACTGATAATATTACATCTAAATGCAAAGCCTTTAAATATGCTCTGCAAATGAACATGAATTTCTGCATGATGTCATGTCCATTTGTATGGTCGGTTTTCGGTGCTGGCCTGAGTTGATACAGTACACAGTGTCACGATACAGTTTCTCAGGTGGTCACAAAAAAAAAAAGGAGGGGAAAACAGTAACTCTGGCCAAAGAAAATGTGCTGGGCTCCCTCAAGCATATGTAGGATGTTCTGAGTTGCTGGACCGGATAACTCTAACCTGACCCATACCTGACAGTCCCATCCACCCACAGTTCTGCACCCTCTCCCTTACTTTCCCCCTCCACCTACGGTCAAACCTAAATGAGGAATTAATTTAAGTACATCACTGGGTGCCAATGAAGTTTTGAGTCAAATGAAAGCTGCTGCCAGGTGTCATAGATTATTTATCTGTGCCAATTTAATGTTGATGCTTTTATATGACCAATATAACCAAAGGAGACCATCAGCGAGAAGATTAGATATTGTTATATGATGACTCTAGGGTCATATTCCCTGCAAACAGGATACATAACCACAATCAGATTAGATTAGATTACCTCATCACTGTATACTGTGTCTTGCAAACACCTGCTTTTCCGAAACACCAACACATCTCTAACTCATCTCTTCAAAACGAATGCATGAACTACCAGAGGGTGAATGTCAATCTTTGGGTCAATTAAGTTGATTCTCCGTGCAACACTTCGGCTTTTGTCCACAGGGGCCACGCAAAGTCGACAAAAATCCAAAATCCCTCAAAGCATTTTTTACAAATTTTTCAAAATTTCAGCTTTTGAGTGTGGGAGTGTCTGCACATAATTTCAGGGTTACAACTTTCTTACCAAAATAAATACACAAATGCAGAGGATATGATGTGTTAATCTGTCGTGGTGTTATCCAGGACGAGCACTCACACAGAAGCCCAGATCAGAAAAAGTTAAATTCACAACCATCATAAGTCTACGGGCCCATCTCATTGGCAGGCTGATTCCCTAACCAACTGAATCTCAATGACAAAGTGATGACGTTATGAATTTGGGCATGTCAGCAGGGTCATCAAGTTGGCACCTGCTTTTACCTAGGCATAAATAAGAAATTAAAAATATTTAGTGCTTTCTCCCCCCATAGCAACCTGCAGCCTTTCACTTCACTGCCTGCTTTACACTCTATCCATGAATACCTGGTTAACTGTCTGTCTGTCTGTCTGTCTATCAGTCAGTCTGTATGTATGTCTGTTTCTTTGTCTCTGTATCTGTTGTTATACAATGATTGTCCTTCACACATTGAGGTGATAAACGCTGCTACATACAACTCACAAAGGTCATGAATGCACTTTTCCAGGAAATAAAAAGACTGTCCAGTCACCACTCACGCATGTACATAGAACGACAGTCATTTCGCAGAAGATGGTGTGCTGATTGGTCAATTATGCAGTTGGTCAGTTGATTTTCAGTTGATTTTCATTGTCCTTCATGCAGTTAGAATGCCTGATACTGAAAAAAATAAAATAAAAAAAGATGTTGCTGACACACATAGCCTCGGGATGTGGTTCATTACACAGTTCAGTTTGCCAAGCAGATAGTCCAAATGAGTGTTTGACCACAGCGGGTCAGGTCCGGTGCAGATGGGTGTTTGCAAGACTGTCAGTTGTTGGACCCTTTTAACTTGTATTTTCAAATCCGGAGCCTGTCCCAGCTGTCCTAAGTGGTTACTTCATGAAAATTACCCCCTGCATTGTTCTCATTAACATTACAAACCAAATTTTACTGCCAAGTGTTTCATCGCCCGACAGACTGAGAACTGATTAGTTAACAGCATACTCTGTTATTTAGGACGTAGTTTTTACATCTGAATGTAAGCCTTTATTGTTGACTTTTCTAAATTTAAAGAGATGCTCTTGCATCCCATTTTCAGGGTAATGTCCCACTTTAGATCTGTTGGTTCTTCATCATTACAGATTAGCATAACCGATTTTAGACAAACAAACAAGCAAGCAAACATTTTCATAATTTGCCTTGTGTGTTACATTAAGGCTGGCGGTAAGATCTAGAAGGTCTTTATTTCCCCCTGGAGCCCAATATGTCAAGCTGTCTAACTCTGGCTCATATTTTCTTTATAACACAGCCACACACGCTGAGATCTGATTTCTGTCTCACACAGTGGCGCATGCAGAAAATATTTAGTGTGTGTGTGTGTGTGGGGGGGCAGATGGGGCAAGTGAAAATCTTGGGGTGTCACACAAAAAGGCTGTACAGCATAGCGGTATAGAGGAATTTCAGGGTACACAAGTCAATACAAAGGTAAAGACACTGTTAATTAGACTATCAAATTCCAATTTGAATGCATCATCACCAATAAATCAAGGTTGTGGGTTGCTTAAACATAAATATCAATTATTAGCTGATAAAGGTTTTATTTATGTCCAGCACATCATATTATATATTATTTACAAGTATCTCCCATGCTTTGAATCATAGTCTCGAACAGAAATTGTATTTCTAATGTCAAGAGTCCAGGTGGCCAAAAATTCTGCAAGTGGCAATAATTACATTCTATAGAATAAAATAATGAATTATGGATGCAAATATGTCTAACCTAAAGTTCCGATGCAAATACAAAATACCACACATCAGATTTTATAATCAGTTTATTTACTTTCATCATTTCAATGATTTGTATAATTTGATAATAAAAATGGTATGCCATTTCCATAGTTTTACCTCCAAAAAAAAAAAACAAAAAAAAAACGACAACAGTAGAATGACTGGGACTTGTCAGTTGGGGGGGGGCAGTGGGGTGGCCAGTTAAGCATGGTGGCCACGCCCCCCTCGGGCACCCCTTGGGGGCGCCATTGGTCTCGCAGACTTTAAGTGACACAAATTGCATTACCTTTTATCTAAATGTCAGGCATCCATTTCTTTCAAATGAGCATCCAGTTTTCACAGGCCTTAAAATGAGGAATTAAAAGCATTCCTCTCATCCATCCATCACAAGATACCAGTCATAATCTTTCTCCTTGCATTTCCATCCATCTTCTGTGTGACCTCCCCTTTTAGCAGGCCAGCTCTCTGTAACCTTGGGGGAATGCTTGGGGCAATGCAGAGTGGGAGGATAAGTCCTTGGGGTGAGCAGTGGAAAACTGTGTGTGTGTGTGTGTGTGTGTGTGTGTGTGTGTGTATGTATGTGTGTGTGTGTGTGTGTGTGTGTTTTAAAGATGGATAAGCAAAGAGAAAAAGTGTGTGTGCATGTTTGTGTGTGTGTGTGTGTGCGCGTTTTAAAGATGGATAAGCAAAGAGAAAAAGTGTGTATGTGTGTGTGTGTGTGTGCTGGGACAGTGTGACTCAGTGTGCTTGTTAACAGCAGCTGTTCTCGGAAGGGGACACCATGGGACACTGCCTCTCTCAGGACTGCTTTGGATCTCCAGCTCTTTCCCTCATAGCTCTTCTATTGTATTTTCTCTGTCCCCGTCTCCATTTCTATCTCTATTTCCTTCTCTCTGTCCTTCTGTCTTTGTCCATGTTTGCAGTAATCTGTCATGAACTCTGTTGTTATGTTTTTGTCCTGTAGTTCTGGCTTTCCTGACCTGCTGCCGCTCCTTTCATTTGCTACATTGCTCCTCGGTGTTCATCTGTTTTGTGTCAGTCTGTCTCCTTCCCTTACCCGCCTCCTTTCAACACATCAGTACGTTCAGCACTTCTCTTCCAAATAATCTTCTATGCTCATAGATATAGTGTAGTCTGTTGCCTTACACTATCCCATCCTGTCCTCTCCTCTGTCTAGTATTTATCATATTTATGTGTGCAAAGTAAAAACCTAGACAGATATGTTGTATTTCCTCTCACCAGACCATTTTTGGAAGTATTGATGTGTTCTTAAATGCCCGGGTTAAGTGAATTAAAAACTGTCTTTCTTTTCTCTTCCTCTCTCTTCCCCTGCCTTCGTCTCCTCTCAGGGGGAGGTTAAGGTTGAGGAGCCCGGGAACTGCTGTCCAGTCTGCAGAAAGAAGTTTCCTGGTAAGTCCCACAGACCCAGAATCATTCTCTGGAAACAAGTGACAAAATATGAATAACGAGAGGCTGGCTACTCAGCTAGTATCAGGAGTATGATGTGACTAGAATATCACTTCAACAAGATTATTTTCAGCAGAAATACAAATTGAAACTTTGTTGTTCTATTCTCTTATTTGAACAAATAATTTCCTGAGATTGGTATTGTGCAGCATGCCATATTTAAAGGATTTCACCTATGGTTTTGTGCATGTGCAGTCTGTACTGATGGGTACAGTCCTCGATTGAAGCAATACAGACCTCACTGTGTACTATGTTGACGGAGAAATCGGTGTTATCCTGCTCACAGAGCCTTTCTCACAGCACCTACACGTACCAGAATGCACTGAAGAAGAAGAAAGCCTTTATTTATCAATTCGTTCACCCCCACCCCTTTTTTTTAACCCCAATTGTATCCGGCCCATTACCCGACTTTTCCAAGCCATCCCGGTCACTGCTCCATCCCCTCTGCCGATCCGGGGAGGGCTGCAGACTACCACATGCTTCCTCCTCCAATACATGTGGAGTCACCAGCCGCTTCTTTTCACCTGACAGTGAGGAGTTTCGCCAAGGGGATGTAGTGCGTGGGAGGATCACGCTATTCCCCCCGGTCCACCTGACAGAGGTGTTTTGCCAGGGGGACGTAGTGCGTGGGAGGATCACGCTATTCCCCCCAGCCCCCCCCCCGAATAGGCAACCCGACCGACCAGAAGAAGCACTAGTGCAGCGACCTGGACGCATGCCCACATCCGGCTTCCCACTTGCAGACATGGCCAACTGTGTCTGTAGGGATACCCGACCAAGCCAGAGGTAACACGGGGATTCAAACCAGCGATCCCCGTGTTGGTAGGTAATAGAATAGACCACCACGCCAACCGGACGCCCCATTAATAAAGCCTTTATTGTCATTGTATAGAATACAATGACATTAAGAACGCTGCTCCTGATCAGCGCATTAAAGACACAGGAAAAAACAAAACAAAAAACAACCACGAAATCCAAACAATCACAGCTGACAACAGAGGTTCTAAAATAATGAATATGATAAAAAGTAAATAGTGCGATATTGTACTTGAATAAATATACTTATTGCACTAGAATAAATGCAGTTATTGCACTGGTATGAATGTAGTATGAATGAATTGTTTGTGTGCAAGGCTCTGTGTTGTCAGCCATAAAATCCTCTGTGTTAAGGTTATGGGATATACAGTGGCTTGCAAAAGTATTCATACCCCTTGAACTTTTCCACATTTTGTCACGTTACGACCACAAACATAAATATATTTGATCGGAATTTTACGTGAAAGACCAACACATAGTGGCACACAATTGTGAAGTACAAAGAACATATACATGATTTAAAAAAAATTTTACAAATAAAAAACTGAAAAGTGCGGCATGCAAAAGTATTCAGCCCCCTTTTCTCTGAGTGCAACCAATTGCCTTCAGAAATTGCCTGATGATTGCTGAACGATCGAATGTTGACCTAATGACTAAATAGAGTCAACCTGTGTGTAATCTAATCTCAGTACAAATACAGCTGTTCTGTGACGGCCTCAGAGGTTTGTTAAGAGAATATTGGGGAGCAAACAGCATCATGAAGTCCAAGGAACACACCAGACAGCTCAGGGATAAAGTTGTGGAGAAGTTTAAAGCAAGGTTAGGCTATAAAAAGATTTCCCAAGCTTTTAACATCTCGCGGAGCACTGTTCAATCCATCATCCAGAAATGGAAAGAGTATGGCACAACTGCAAACCTACCAAGACATGGCCGTCCACCTAAACTTACAGGCCGAACAAGGAGAGCACTGATCAGAGATGCAGCCAAGAGGCCCATGGTGACTCTGGATGAACTGCAGAGATCAACAGCTCAGGTGGGGGAATCTGTCCACAGGACAACTATGGGTCGTGCACTGCACAAATCTGGCCTTTATGGAAGAGTGGCAAGAAGAAGCCATTGTTAAAAGAAAACCATAAGAAGTCCCGTTTGCAGTTTGCCAGAAGCCATGTGGGGGACACAGCAAACATGTGGAAGAAGGTGCTCTGGTCAGATGAGACCAAAATTGAACTTTTTGGCCTAAATGCAAAATGCTATGTGTGGCGGAAAACTAACACTGCACATCAGTCTGAACATACCATCCCCACTGTCAAACATGGTGGTGGCAGCATCATGTTCTGGGGGTGCTTCTCTTCAGCAGGGACAGGGAAGATGGTCAGAGTTGATGGGAAGATGGATGGAGCCAAATACAGGGCAATCTTGGAAGAAAACCTGTTGGAGTCTGCAAAAGACTTGAGACTGGGGCGGAGGTTCACCTTCCAGCAGGACAACGACCCTAAACATAAAGCCAGGGCTACAATGGAATGGTTTAAAACAAAACAGATTCATGTGTTAGAATGGCCCAGTCCAAGTCCAGACCTAAATCCAATTGAGAATCTGTGGCAAGATCTGAAAACTGCCGTTCACAAACGCTCTCCATCTAATCTGACTGAGCTTGAGCTGTTTTGCAAAGAAGAATGGGCAAAAATTTCAGTCTCTAGATGTGCAAAGCTGGTAGAGACATACCCCAAAAGACTTGCAGCTGTAGTTGCAGCAAAAGGCGGTTCCACAAAGTGTTGACTCAGGGGGGCTGAATACTTTTGCACACCGCACTTTTCAGTTTTTTATTTGTAAAAAAAATTTCAAATCATGTATAATTTTCTTTGCACTTCACAATTGTGTGCCACTTTGTGTTGGTCTTTTACATAAAATTCCAATAAAATATATTTATGTGTGTGGTCGAAACGTGACAAAATGTGGAAAAGTTCAAGGGGTATGAATACTTTTGCAAGCCACTGTAATTTTCATCATTGGAAAGTTAGCTTAGGCCAAGGTTAAGTTAGCTAGGCCGAGGTGGTGTTCTCATCACTGCCCCAGAGATAAAGATAAGATTGGGAACAGTTTTTGCTGATAGGTGGAGATAAGGTTGAAAATTGGCAGATTTTTCCTTTAGTAGGTTGGAGTGGGTGGAGAAGAGAGCCATGAGTGATTTGTGACAGAAGGGAACCAGCAAGAGTTAAAGGGAAGGTTTACAAGATGGTTGTGAGACCAGCTATGTTATATGGTGTAGAGACAGTGGCACTGACGAAAAGACAGGGGGCGGAGCTGGAGGTGGCAGAGTTGAAGATGCCAAGATTTTCATTGGGAGTGACCAAGAAGGACAGGATTAGGAATGATTATATTAGAAGGACCGCTCAGTTTGGACGGTTTGGAGACAAAGCAAGAGAGGCAAGATTGAGATGGCTTGGACATGTGTGAAAGAGAGATGCTGGGTATATTGGGAGAAGGATGCTGAATATGGAGCTGCCAGGGAAGAGGAAAAGAGGAAGGCCAAAGAGGAGGTTTATGGATGTGGTGAGGGAAGACATGCAAGTGGCGTGTGTGACAGAGGAAGATGCGGAAGACAGGAAGAGATGGAAACGGAAGATCTGCTGTGGCGACCCCTAACGGGAACAGCCAAGAGAAGAAGTAGGAATGGCATTGACTGATGTAGACTCATCTTTGTCACACATTGTCTTTCCAGCATTTTAGAGAATAAATAGCTGAAACTAATCCTGAAGAAACAAATTGTATTGCCAGATGAGTTTTAAATATAAATTTAAATAGGGTATGTTGAGATTTGGAAAAAAAAATGCTCAAAATGTTTATGTACTGCTTGCTTCAATGAACCTTTGTGCATCTTTACGGTAGTTGATGTAACAACTATTTTGTTTTTTCTGTTGTAGTTAAATTATATGTGGTAAACCTAAAAGGTGCAGTTCCCAGTTTGTGAGAGACTACTGAGCCTGTCAGGACTTTAATCTTTTTTCCTGGTGGAGAAAATGTCAATAGCAGTGAGAGGGCAAGGCTCCTTCTCTCTCTATCCCTCCCTCTCTCCCACACTCTCTCTGTCTGTATTGTTCATGGAAACAAACCCATCTTTTCCATTCCATTCTCCATATCATTCCACTGCCTCTGTTCCCACATTTTCTTCTCCTCCTCTTACTTTACTTTTCTAAATCAACCTCCTTTCTCTCTCTCCCTCTCTCTCTCTCTGGCTGTCTCTCTCTCTCTCCCTGTCCCATTTTCTCTCTCCCTCCCCCCCCCTATTTGCTGCCCCTCCTCCTGCTTGTGGTCCCATCAGGAGAGTTGCTGCCAGAATGTGGTCGCTACACGCAGGTCAGGAACATCACCAAGGGAGACTGTCATCTCGACAATGTGGAGGTCAGCTACTGCAGAGGCCGCTGTCTGTCCAGGACGGATGTCATCCTGGAGGTATGAATATGGAACACCTGCACACTCGCCCTCTCTCTCTCTCTCTCTCTCTCTCTCTCTCTCTCTCTCTCTCTCTCTCTCACACACACACACACACACACACACACACACACACACACACACACACACACAAGCCAGTATCCATTTAGCTAAGTAGGTGAGATGGACTGTCCTACCACGTTGTTTGAAGATAATTTTATCAGTATTGGTTTTTACAGTCATTCTGCGTGACTCTCTTGGGTTGACTAGACATAATTTTATATAACATTTTGAGGCATTGGAGGTGGAAGGAGTATGCTAATTGGCAATAGTGAAAAGATCAGTTTTGACACTATATAAAGCCACAAGAAGGGAAGTTAATGGATAAGTACTGTTTATTTATTGATCCATTTATTGTTAAAGATATTTCACATTTTATTTTCCTGCCTATGTTGTCTAGACCAGCGTTTCTCAAACCTCTCCTGGCAGACCACTTGTCCTGCATGTTGTAGATCTCTCCCTGCTCCAACACAGCTGATTTAAATTATCAGTTTTGTTATTAGGCAGCTTCGGGGGCTCATAACGAGTTGATCATTTGAATCAGCTGTGTTGGAGCAGGGAGAGATCTAAAACATGCAGGACAATTGGTCCGCCAGGAGAGGTTTGAGAAACGCTGGTCTAGACTGAAAGCAAATACAGCATCAGTCCCAGAGCAGCAGCATCTGGGATGGTCAGGGTGAAGTGCCTTGCCCCAAGGCACACCAGCACACTGGTCATATCCGGGGTCCTGATGCAAGCCAAACCACTGGCTCTCAGCACAGGCTCAGCCAGTATTAACCACATGACCTTTGACATTTAACCAGCAAGCGGACATTGGATTTAATTTAACATCTGCTGGGTTTGAAAAATGAAGGTTTAAAAGGGACAGAAATTTGACTTAAAATGTACAACAATCTGTGGACAGTGGAGACAAACATAATTTTCACTGATGAGCCAAAACATTATGACCATCAGCCTAATATGCTGTTGGTCCTCCGTGTGCTGCCAAAACAGCGCCGACCTGCCAAGGCATGGACTCTACAAGAACCCCGAAGGTGTCCTCTGGTATCTGGCACCAAAACATTTGCAGCTGATCCTTTAAATTCTGCAAATTGCAAGGTGGAGCTACCATGGATCAGATGTGCTGGCCCAGCACATCCCACAGATGCTCAATCGGATTGAGATCTGGAGAATTTGGAGACCAGGGCAACACCTTGTTCCTCAAACCATTCCCCAACAATATGTGCAGTGTGGCAGAGTGCATTATTGTGCTGAAAGAGGTCACTGCCATCAGGAAATACCATTGCCATGAAGGGGTGTACCTGGTCTGTAACTATGTTTAGGTAGGTGGCACATGTCAAATTGACATCCACATGAATGGCCGGACCCAAGGTTTCCCAGCAGAACATTGCCCACACTGCCTCCACTGGCTTGTTGTCTTCCCACAGTGCATCCTGGTGCCATCACTTCCCCAGGTAAATGGCACACACGTACACGGCCATCCACATGACCTAAGAGGATGTACTTTCTCCACCAGCTCAAGAAATTCAACCTGCCTCAAGAACTATTGATTCAGTTCTACACTGCAATAATCCAGTCTGTCCTCTGCACATCCGTCACTGTCTGGTTTGGTCTGGCCATCAAAGAGGACAGGGAAAGACTACAGAGGCCAGTTAGGTCTGCAGAGAAAATCATTGGTGCCAACCTGTCCTCCATTCAGGACTTATACACCTCCATACTTAGGAAACGGGCAGAGAACTTCACTGCAGACCCATTGCACCCTGATGACAACCTGTTCCAACTCCTCCCCTCTGGTGGGTGCTACAGAGCACTGTACCCCAAAACAACCAGATATAAAAACAGTTTCTTTCCATGGGCTGTCATTCAAATGAACGCTTAGCACTATCAATAAATCCAACCATTTTGTATATACTGCACTGTACATTGTACGTATACTGGTACGCTCTGTCATGTCCATCGACCTCAGGCATGTATGCAAGTAACCTGATAACATCTATTTCAGCATCTCTGATATATTCTCTGCACCATTGTACCTTATCACCTCTTATTTCACGTGTAGGTAGTCAATCTTTGTGTATATATCTGAAGATTGTTGTGTTGTAGTGTTGTTATTCTATGTTAAGTATACAGAGAGCCACAAAACTGGAAAATCCATGTATATGTGCCAACCTACATGGCCAATAAATATGATTCTGATTCTGATCTAAAAGAAAATGGAACTTGTCGAACCTAGTAACCTACTTCCACTGCTCCAATGTCCAGTTCCGTCACTCACGTGCCCATTGTGGGCGCTTTCAACGGTGAACATGGGTCATCATCAGCACTCGGACCAGTCTGCGGCTACACTGCCCCATACGCAGTAGGGTGTGTTGTGACACATTTATCATTAAAAATTCTATGTGACTTGTGCCACAGTAGACCTTCTGTTGGTTCGGACCAGACAGGATAGCCTTTGTTGCCCTTACGCATTGATGAACCTTGGCCACCCAACACCCTGTTAATGGTTTGTGGTTTGTCCCTCCTTGGACAACTGTCCGTAGATACTCACCACTGCTGACTGGGAGCACCCCATAAGCCTTGCTGTTTCAGAGATGCTCTGACCCAGTCGCCTGGCCATAACAATGTGGCCCTTGTCAAAGTCTCCCAGGTCTTTACTTCTGCCCATTTCTCCTGCATCCAACATGTTGAGTACAAGAACTGATTGTTTGCTTACCTACCCAGACCTTGACACGTGCCCTGATTGGAGATGATCAATGTTGTTCTTTTCACCTGTGAGTGGTCATAATGTTTTGGCTCATCAGTGTATACTGTTTGTAATGTATACTGTAGTTAACATGAATGTAATCACAAATCTAATACTGATGTTAAGATTGGGCCCAAAAACAAAGATCATTTGTGTTTTTTTGTTGTTTTTGTTCACCTGTTTTTCTTTTCTTGTCTTATTTGTCCTCATAGGACAGAGAGCTCATCACCATAGCGACTTCCCCCTTCCATAGATTTTGTTTTTTTCTCCATCGTAAAAATGGAATCAGCCATGCTGTGAGCAAGTAAAAATAAGCATCGGCTCAACTAAATGTGTCGCTGGCTCCCGTTACCGTGGTGACAGGGCGGGCGGGGGAGGCAGGGTGGGGGGTACCCGATGATTGGGTAGTGCTGAGAAGTCCCTTTTCATTGATTGCCAGGAATGAAAGAAGCGAGGGATGCATTCACAAGAACCAAGAACTAGCCTCCCTGTCCCTCGTTCACCCCACACACACACACACATTGCAGTGGACATGGTGCCAGCCTCTCAGTTTTGCAGTACTCCGTAATGTGGGGAATATTTACCCGCGGTTCGAAGCGTCCCACGTTCCTCCCTCGCTTTATCATCTTGTTCTCCTCCTATCATCTCCTTAGTTTCATCTCCTGCCATTTTTTCCTTCTCCTCTTCATGCACTGTCTCTTCCTTTTGCTCTCCACTTACACTAATTGGACTCCTCTCTGCACCTCTTCCGTGAGGTTGGCTGTTATCACGCAGAATAGTTATTCTGTTACTGAGTGTGTTTTTATACATTAAAAGAGGTCTTTTCAAATGCTTTCTTATCTAGGGTTTTTTTTTTGGGAAGTGAGGGTGGTCATTAGTTGAAGTTAATAATTCAAAATCTTGTTAAAAAAACAAAACACTAAAATGTCCAGTCTGGAAAGTGTTTTGTCAAATTTAGATTAAATTATTTACTCTCCTTTAAAGTAATTTGCACAGACTTCGTTCCATGAATACTTGTATGAGAGTAGGTGGCAGGTTTCAGATGGTATCAACATTTCATTGTGATTTAAAATGCAATATACTGTTGGATGGTATTTCTCATTTGTGCAAAAGGAAATACTCCATGATTGATATGGTTGCAGGTGTTAGCTCAGGTACCTCCTTGTACTACATGGGTCGGAAATGTGTCACATTGTTAATTGACTTATTTCTTGAAGATGTTATCAACCTGGTTTCTCGTCTTCTCTGTCATCTTCTTCTCTTCCCTCCATCATGTTTGGGTCCGTCCTATTCTTGTCCTCCTAACTCCCATCTCTCTTTTTTGTCTTTCTTTTGCTCTTCGTTTTTCTTCCTCTGCTGATGTTGCCATTTTCTCTCTCCCTTATCCTCTCCTCTTCCCTCCCGTTTCTTTTCTCACCTACCTCACCCTCCCCTTCCCTCTCCCTCTCTTCGGTCCTCTGCACCCTGTCACCTCCTCCCACCTTCTTACCCCTCATACACTCTCCTCTAATCACCTCCCACTCCATTGATCTCACTCCCCCCCTTCCATTCTTCATCATCTCCTCTGATTTCCTGATTACCTCCTCTCGCCCTTCTTCCCTTCCTCATCCTCTGTTCTCTCTCCCCTCTCTTATCTGCCTTCATTTACTTGTCCATTCTCCACATCTCTCTCTCTCTCTCTCTGCCTCCTCTCCACTCCTCCCATGCTCTTTGCTTTCTTTCTAACTCTTTTCCTCCACTCTTCTCCTCCTCTCCCCCTCTTCCCCCCTGTCACTTTCAGGAGCCTTACCTCCAGGCAATGTGTGAGTGCTGTAGTTACCGTCTAGACCCTGACAACCCGGTGCGGTTCCTCAGTCTGCAGTGTGAGAGTGGACAGAGCGAGCCCGTGGTCCTGCCCGTCATACACAGTTGTGAGTGCACTAGCTGCCAAGGTGGGTAGGTTGTTTGTGTGTGCAAGAATCTTCGCCTGCACGTGTATTTGCTATGTTAGGCCAACCCAGTATTTTACATCACAGTGCCCACATTGTCGGCGTCCCATACCTGCAACCGTGCACATACATGCTCATCTGCAAACACAGATACAAAAGGAGAATATGCTTTTATGCCCAAATACTGAGATTCACATGTGCACACAGAGAAATGGCAGTACACACTGATACCCATCCATCCATCCATCCATCCATCCATCCATCCATCCATTATCCAAGCCCCTTATCCCAATCAGGGTTGCGGGATGCTGGAGCCTATCCCAGCAGTCATTGAGCGGTGGGTGGGGCACCCTGGACAGGTTGCCAGACCATCATAGGGCATCTCTTTGTTACTTAGACACATACATGTAAAGACCACAATTAGTCTAACCTGAATTTGTGCGCACACATTTGAACATACAAACATAACGTGCAAATAACATGCTGTTCATTCTAAATGCAGCAAGTCCTGGTCCACACAGATCCATGCATACAGGGTAATATACAAGCTATATTCATTCACTCACACCCCTCCACCTACACAGTCACACATGCATAACCTGGTTCAACTCCACTATCAGCCCATAGAACATCTTTTAGCCCTCAAATTCAATCAAGCTGTAACAGAAAGGTACACAGTCTTGCATGCGTGTAAACACACGTGCATAAACTCTGTCTCTTGCTAACAAACTTTGCCACACACACACACACACACACACACACACACACACACACACACACACACACACACACACACACACACACACACACACACACACACACACACAGTCTTGCGGTGTGGTAGCACTCATGCTGTCAGTCATGCTGTTTCTTGTGCTTTTTGTCATGATGTCCAAAGTGGCTATAACGGCTGTTCGTTCCCCTCCCAATGCAATTTCTCAATCATCACTTTCCATTAACACTAGGTTAACACAGACGTGCATGAGCATTCACATGCACACAGATAGACATGCACATGCTAAATGTGCACAAACATAAAGGCACATGCCCAAAACACACCCAGTCACATACTCACAGACATGTACATACAATACATGCACACATGCATGTAATTACAGATTCACACATGCAGACTCAGGCAAGCACGCCCCTCTCTCTGACGTGTATGTTTGCATTCCCCCACTATGAATAATTCAATCAGGGATCCCACCTCAGATGCAATTATGTGCTAATCCATTCATCAACATGGCTGATTGCGTTAGTTAATTGGATGTAGCCACATACTGTAGAGAACAACTCACAGCTCGTATTCCCCGCCTCATCTCACAGTCTGTTGGACATCAAGTCTGACGGATTTGGTTGCTGCAGCGATCAATCTTAGATAGTACAAAGCCCTTGCCTGCACAGACATGCAGACACATTAATACATACACACTCAAGTATAGTAACTGAGGAAAAAAATGCCTCAACGGTTACTCTCTAACATGTAGAACACACACACATAGTCAAGTGTACTTATGTTCCCCAGTTACAGTTATAGTCTCAGACCCTCCGTTCAGAGAAGAAACAACACCATGGGAAAACATTTATACAGGGAAAGAAGGGAGAAACATCAGGAAGTAAATTGAAAAGATCCAAAAGAAGGGGGTGCATAGGCATGCAATAGATGCCAAAACAGGCAAGGTACACAATTAGGTAACGTTTTGAAACAAAACGATTGATGAAAGCGCCTAATGACTACACTTAGTAACATCAAAGTATCACAAAGCACAAGGCAAATAGGAAACTCTGGAAACTTGGTATGGAAAATAGCGTGCGACGGGGCAGCACTGCCAGCAGAAGCACATGAAGCATCATTCCCAGATGACACCACAGAACAGCCCCCCGTTCGGCATCATCATCTGGCAGTCACAGAGCCCTAGTAAATGAGGAAACACTTCTGATGGTCATGCATTAGGCACAGCTGTTATGTTATTTAGGCAGTGATTGTGCTGGTTGACCCAGCTCCGTCTCATATTTCTATCCCTCTTTTGTGTGCTTGGAATTTCCTCTCTTCACAGGAGGTGACCTGTCCAGACGCTAATTGGGAATACGCGGTGTGTGTGAGAATGTGTGTCTCTGTATGCATGCACAAGTGTGTGTGTGTGTGTGTGTGTGTTTGCAAGTGAGTTAATGTGTTCATGCATGTGTGTATGTGTATATACATGTAAACAAATGTGCATGTGTAGAAGGGAAAAAGAAAGTAGGAGATGTTGAGTTGGAGAGGAAAAGAAGACCTCGTTGAGCCTGCTCCGAGATGGATGGAGGAATTTGGGCTGGATGATCAAAACGTCTGGCTGGATACAGAGGCAGAATAATGGACAATGAGTGTCGAGACCCTGTTGGTGTATACATTGTTCTGTAGAACTCAGTCGTGATATGACGGGAGGCTAATTTTCATTACAGAGTTCTTATTTTGCAACTCTGCTGTTCTTCAACATGTACATACCCCCCCCCCCGTTGTGTGTTTATAAGAAAATAGCGGGACCTGTACAGCCCAAATGAGACCTATTATGTAAAATGAAAACATATATGTATACTTATGGGGAAAAAAAAGCATATATCCAAAAAGTGAGCATTTCAAGAATTTACTTTATATTGTGCAGTTGTATTTCTTTGTTCCCAGGGTCAATAAATAGGTTGTTCACATGGACAACGTTTTCAGCTGTTATGTTTCAACTTGTATTTTTCCAGGGAAGGTTTGCGGATCATAAACGCTTTGTCTGCTTCCAGACAAGTACACTGTAATACTGCTGTCCTGTATTGTGTGCTGCCGAGACTCCTCTGGGGGCGCTTGGTGGTTATGTACCCTGCACATTTACAAGTAAAATGACGTAGAAACAAGGTTTACATAATGGATTTTTCTGTTGGGAAATTTACAGCAGTTGCTAATGTTGTATTATGTGTTCTTTGTTAACATTTGCAGCGTTTATTGGATCACTCAAATGAAAAAAAAAGTGTGAGGCTTATAGTTTTAAATTTGTCCTTTCTGTGTCATTTGTTTATGCAGGTAAAACGCATTGTTTGAGTGCGCGTGCGCGCGCGCGCGCCGGGACAGTGTGACTCGGTGTTCTTGCTAACAGCTGAGGAAGGGGCGAGGGGGGGTGTTTCAGGCTGGGAGTCGTCAACGGGAAGGGTGCTCCCGTGACAGCCTCGTGTCCCCCCTCCTCCTCCTCCTCCCTCTCTCTTTCTGACTAAATATGGGAGTTGGGTGGAAGGCTGACCAGCACGCGTCAAGCGTACGTACAAACTCCCTTCACTTCCCCTCTCGGGGGAAGCCGGCGACCCACATCATATACTCGTAACCAATAAATCCTGAAAAAAAACAATTTATGAATTATATATATATATCCATCCATAATACTGAAAGGCGCACTAGAAGGGGGGGGGTCGATCACGCGACACTGTAGTAACCCATGTCTGTATCACGAATTTGAATAGAGATTTTCCACTTGTCCTACAAAAGAAAAAAACACACAAGAGAGACGAAACCCCAGAATAAACGTGAGCTATAAATAGGAGCGACTCTCTGAGAATAAGGTGCTCGTATCAGTCGTGCCAAATCTGGGGTGTCTAGCGAGCGGCGGCAGCCAGCGAGGTGACCGAAGAGCGCTCCTCTCTGCGTCTGCGTCGTCGTGATGTCAGGGGGGACCCCCACCGCACACACGCCGCTCCCTCCCAGCCGTGACGTAGCTGGCGGCCTGCCTGTAACACACATGGCAGCCAAGAGTGAATCCCCCCAACCAACCCCGAAACAAACAAGAGCAGCACCGCAGAATTTCCGCAAGCGGAGATATATATATACATATATATGTATGTATATATATACAGGGAGCGAGAGAGAGAGAGCAAAGGAGAGAACAGCTGGAGCAGGTCTGTATAGTGTGCCAATTTCAATATTTTGCCCAGATATGATAAGCTTCGCACCTGCCCTCCTATTATAATAGGCCCTCGAGCCATTTGACCGCAGTCACCTGTTTCCCTGTTTCAGAGCAGGTGTCCCGGTATAAGTCTTCGGTTCAGGCGCCACATTCTTCTTCTTCTTTTAGTATCTGTCACGTGCAAGATCAACTGGACTGTCAAACCTTCCTCCGCAATTGCGCGCGAAGGCTAATTTAAAGCTGAAATCCGTGATTTTCCTCGACCCGTCCCTCCGTCTGGCAGCGGGAACCACGAAGCAGAAGCAGCCATGCAGTGTCGCCTGTGTGCTACCAGCTCAGCGCTAACAGTCCCCATGAGAGAATAAAGATGATCACTGCTATCAAAGGAACATTTATAGGATAAATGCATATCCCAATATCTGCGTACATACGTATGTAAAACATCAAGCCAAAACCTTTCAATTAGTGCCTCCTCTGATACACCAGACCACAGTTTGTGAGGAATTTGAGGTGCCAGCTAGCTTCTCATTAACGTTAGGCCTCATTTGGGCCACAAAATCCCAAATGGCTACAGTCAATCCCCATACAATATACCACTGAAACGCAATAAACGATGAAGTTGAATTACTGTCCAGCCTTGGTTCCCACACAGGCGATCTATTTAACCTACTACAAACTATGTCAGACTGTTCTGATGTGATAATGGCTGTAGAACAGATTATCTGACCAGCAGAAGCGTCGCCATATTGTCATGTTTCCCTCCTCTTTCTGTTTGGAACTCCGCACCTATACGTCAGCGTTTGACCCAACCGGAAGTAGCATATGGACTGTCTCCAGCCATGGCAAAGATGCCAGTTAGCATAGGCTCTCATCTGACCTGACTGGATAAAATAATATAGAAAATATAAATACAACAATAATAATATTTATATCATGAAGAACAAAATTACGGATTTAAGCTTTAAACGGGTGCCGTACGAGTGGTTTGCTGACGCTGCATTTTATTTGTGCCCGTCAGGAGAAAAAAAAAATCTCTGGGTTGTTGCAGGAAAGGGTTAAAGAGGGCGCAGCCAGTCGCAAGGCAGCGCCGGTGAGCTGAAGTCATCCAAAGGAGAGCGAGAGAGAGAGCGCGGACTCAACACCAACACACCCACACACACACACCAACATACACACACATACATACACACGCGCAGAGACCTCGGACACAGCAGCTCCGCTGTTTTCTTGCTTTTGTCAAACTTCTGTTCCTGCTTCTGAAGACTGCTGTGAAAGAGGAGGATGATAAATAAATAATAATAATAAATAAATAATTTATAGGAAGGAGAGAGAAAAAAAAGACGCACGCACGGCGCTCAAACTATGGCTCAAACGAAGCTCCTCGGGAAGATCGCCCACTCCCCTTCTCCGGAGCGGACTGTAGTAGTAGTAGTGAGGGGTGACCGGGCGGCCGCGCTCTCACAGGCTTGAGAGGAAAAGTCAACATTTGACTGAAACAGACTCTCCCGTCGCTTCTCCCCTCAGCCTGGAGGCTGGGAGCTGCTCCTCTGAAGCTCCTGCAGAGCCGCCTGAGGTGCGCCTCTTTCACCACAAGACGCTCTCCTCTCCGCCGGAGATCCGCCGTTATCAAACCCTATCTCTCTCTCTCTCTCTCTCTCTCTCTCTCTGAAGAAACTTGGGAGGGGGGGGAGTTTGACCCAGGATTACCGCCGCGTGGCCCCGGGTGTCCACATGAAGACAGCGCCGCCTGTTTGAAACGCAGCCGTGGCTCCACGTTAACAAGTCGCAGGGAGTCCGAAAGGTCGCCGCCGCCGCCGCCGCCGCCGCCGCAGCAGCGAAGATGCCGGTCCGGAGGGGTCACGTCGCTCCGCAGAACACCTTCCTCGACACCATCATAAGGAAATTTGACAGCCAATGTAAGACAGTTTATTTTTTTATCTGATTTGTGCGACATGTTAGCCCTTCGCCTTTTTTTTAATTTTTTCCAAACTTGATTCGCTCCCTCACACATCACACGCTGCCTCCGTTGTGAGCCTAACCAACCTTGTTCGCTTAAATGAGCATCCTTTTATTTGCTAGGATGGATGGAGCACACCATCACATCCCGGGGAGCTGTAGTTGTTTGAGACTGTTATATTACCAGTTTTTAACCCCGTTTAGTCTTTTTGGTGGATTGAAAACATCACATTTTTTTTGAGAGGCGACAGCTGATATAATTAAGCAATTTGCAAACTTCCACGCATAAAGTGAGCTTTACTGGATTGGTCACTTCAAGATTCACACACCAGCTACGCGGGTTGGATGAGGTTACAAGTTGCTTGCAAAAGCGTAAGAAGGAAAAAATAACAATGTAGGCCATTAGACAACACTGTCGTGCCATAGACTAAGGCCATCATAGTTTTTGTGTCCATTCTCACCCAGTGTGCTCCCAGTATGCTCCCAGTGTGCTTCCAGTGTCCTCCCAGTATGCTCCCAGTATGCTCCCAGTGTGCTCCCAGTATCCTCCCAGTGTGCTCCCAGTATGCTCCCAGTTTCCTCCCAGTATGCTCCCATCCTGACTGTTTTCAATTGAAACAGTTTAATAGACTATTGAAAATCATGATAGGCTTTGAGTTTGATGTGCAAACAGTCTTACCTACCTCACTGGATGCAGTATTGTATATATATATATATATTTAAAATAATCGCCAATATTCAAACCTAAATTAACGTCTGCTGCTCACAGTTGTGTATTTTGTTTTGTCTGCACTGGGGAAAACAAAAAAACAAAACCATTTTTCCACCAGTCGACTTCAGTAAGCGGTTACTTACAGCCCAAACAGTCCATCCAAGATACTGAATTTTTCATAATCCCCAAGAGCAAGATACGTATATATGTGTGCTTTTCAACGCTGCAAAGTCGAAAGGTCTCATTTTGTCCTCACTGTCCCTGCAGCGGTGTTATCTTTGATGGAAAGCATTCACGTTTTTTTTTCCATCCCTCTATCTGCCCACGCTGTGTGACTAGACTTCAAAAGTGGCAGGCTTGGAGGCACGAACCACAGACATCCAACCACAGCAACACACAGTCTTCATACAGAAAGCCAGCCTGAGGGCTGATGAAGAGGATGATGATGGGAGAGGGAGAACGATGAGGAAGCAAATGTTGTATATTTAATAATTTAAGCTTTTTAAAGTCACGCTGAAGCAATGAGCAGTTTCAATTAAGCTAAATTACACTTTGAACCCTGATTCCGATAATTTCCCTCAGGGACTGATAAAATGACGATATGGAAGCGAGGTTCAGGGAGAGAAAAAAAATCAATTTTTATCTAATCTGCACCTGTTGCTTTTCTTGTGCAATTCAATAGGTAGAGCATAAAACCAGGGTTTAAATGCCCATTGAAGCAACACATATGAACAAAAAAAAAGTTTACATAGCCCATTACTAACACCCCTATCGTCGTGGTAATTCTCCATAATTTGATACTAGTCTCTGATGACAAACATGTTGCTTTCCTCTCACAATTTCCCATACGTATGGCCCCTGGTCCAGCAGTTAATAAAAATGGCTTTAAGTGGCATCTTTGTTTTCAAAATTCCTCTCAGTGCCAAAGTGGCATCGTGATTTGAAACTGGGGAATGGTAAGAAAAATTGGTAGCAGCTACCAACGGCATTAGCCATTCTGCATTACTGCATTCCGTTTCAGCTGAAGGATCAGGGGCAGACATTTTGAATCACCAGTACAGGACATTTTTTTGGGTCAACACATGGATTGTAAGTAAAATAATTTGCTGCAGGTAAAATAATTTCCAAGAGTGGGGAGCTGTTAGGAAAGGATGTCTGTTCATGCCATGGTTTTCATGTAGGGAAAACAGCCAAGTGGAATCTAATGCTCAAGTTCTCTGATTATAACCGGCTTTTGTTATATTATGTTGAATTTGTTCGGTAGTCAATGAGAAGAGGGCCCTTTCAGGCACTTCACCATCCCTGTGGCTTTTTTTCACTTGAGCACTTCATCCTTCACAGGGTTCAAAGCCCAATCGATGTTTATGTGGGTGGGTTTGGTTCAGGAAAGTGCACACAAAAAACAAAAACAACAATAAAACTGTCATTAGAACAGTATTTTGTGGAAATAAGGTAGCGTATGAAGCCAAATAAAGTAATTTAAAGTTGAATAATTGACATGCAGAGTGCATCTATACGACAGAGGCAAGGATTAATCTTACATTAGTGGTTCTGAACGTTTTTTACTGACCTGGATTTGAAAAAAAACTCTTTGGTTCCAAAACTCATTACCTTTTCTTATCAAGCTAAATGAATCGTGTGTCCCCCCCCCCCCCCCCCGTGTGATAAACCTGTTCTGTCTTCAAATTGCAGCGAGTTGGGGGTTATTCAAAGATGAAACATAGCTAAATTATGGTTTGTTGGTTTAATTTGAGAACCTACAGCATTTGAACCTTCCTCTGACCTGCTTCCTAAACCACACGGCATATACATTACCCCAGATTGCTGAAACTTTACCCCACACCTCCTGTGTCGACTGTAGCTGAGAGGCAAGTGTTAAGGCTCATGTATGCGCCCTTTACGTACGAAAATAAATACGTCCATTTCAAACGTTGTACCAAAAAAATACAAACAAACAAAAAAACGTTGTAACCGTCATTGCCCACACACTCCCGTGCGTCCTTTAGCATGGCTATTCAGCAATACATCCACTAGAGGGCAGTTCACAATCAAGAGTTTCTGATAACAACAAACACGGCGACAGCGGCGGAGGTCGTTATAATGAACCAGTTAAAAAAGAGGCAAAAGCAAGCGTTGTACACGGCTGTGGTCTGTGGGGCCATTAAATACATCATAGATAAGTTTAAACTTTCTCACCAACTCGCACAACTCCTCCCCTATGACTTCTGCCATCTTTTAAATGTCTTCGTCGTGTCTCGCCGGTCTCGCAAGAACTATTGGCTACACTGCCCCCACGACTTCCGGTGGTACTGCTCCGTTTCGTCCGTAACCAGGAGCTGTCAGAAAATGTGGCCAAAACACGGACGAAATGATCGCAGAGTACGGGCAGAAGGCCCCGTCCGCATCCGGATAAAACGCAAGGCAGTAGCCGTGGTGTGGTTTTCTGTACAATGTCCACGGCACGATGCAGAAGGTTGGTTAAAGGGGTGGTTTAACCGTTAAACCATCCATCCATCCATTATCCAAACCGCGTATCCTGCTGTCAGGGTCGCGGGGATGATGGAGCCTGTCCCCGCAGTCATTGGGTGGCAGGCGGGGAGACAGCCTGGAATGCTTTGTATTTTACTGATAGTTTAGGTGGAATATATTAGTGTGTGACCAGACCATTGGTGACCCATTGGTGACCTTCTGTACTTTTGTGTCAGTGCCTTCCCCACTGTTATACAAAAAAGAAAAAAGGTTGAACTTGAGTTTTAGCTGTTGCTGTTGTAGTATCTGGGGGTGAAGACCTTCTGTGAGCTTTATCTTCCACATCTACTTACAAGCCACAACAACGTTGCCTCTTCTTCAAACCTACTGTGACCTGCCGTATTCTCCTGCATTTAGCTGCTATGGTTAATTAAGACTTAAAATATAATGTGCTGTATTATTTTCCCCCCGGAGGGTCCTACCTGACACTAACCATTAAAATGAGCAGCTACGGTACAAAGGCCTTCATGATTTGAATATTCATAATGTCTTGAATATGCTAGTGATGAAAAGCATCAAAAAGGGCATTTGTCTGCATGTAAATCTTCAGACTGTAGCTTTAAGACGCCATATAGGTAATGTTTATCATTTAGTTCAATTTATCTTTTTTTATGTGTAAGCAACTGTGCCACATTTGCATTGGAGCTCATCATATTTAAGTAGTATTTCACTGTGATGAAACTTTTCTTAGACTATTGGTTAGCCTGCGATGTTGCCTGCTCTGGGTATTTAAAAAAAAATTTTTTCGTATGTAAGCATTGCCAAATAAACCCAGTTAATTGTTATCTTCTACCCTGGAAAGCCAGATTTCTCTCAAAGTTTCCCCTTTAATGGAGGCTATGCTTCTGCTGACTTTACATGCATATAAATGGAGCTATTTATTGAGTGGTTGGATGTAAGTGTACAAGAGGCCGAGGTTGTTTAGCGTGAAGTTGATCAATATATAGGGAAGTGGGGGCATGATTTCTGCTTACATGTGAAGTTAACAATTTAAAAGGATGACCTTGCCGTAGCATGTTGGTTTGTGCGTATGGATTTTCGAAACTCGTTCATCTATTCCTTTGGAGGAACAGATTAGAGTCTAACCTGTGAGGAATTCACATTTAGCCAACACAAAACAAGTTTGAATATGTGATTTCTGTTTGCCCTGTGCATGTTTATGGGGGGGGGGGCTGAGACCCCTGTGAAATGTTCAATCTGATATTTCTGAATCTGTCATTTGCCAGTCATGTGTTGAAATTCTTCCCATGTGGATTATTGGCAGCTCACTGGCTGTCGTATTCTCCGTGTCTCTCAAGGTTTGTAACCCACTCTGATATCTACACCGTGACCCCTGTAAGTCTCTGGCCCCGTGTACTGTGACAGCTCTGTGTCTACCCCTCTTCTTATGTTTTCTCTGCTACCTGTTTCTTTGTTTGCTAGCCTTCTTTCAGTTCAGTGTCGTTGCTTGTTTGGAGATCCCCAGAGGAGGCTCCATCCAATTAGAGCCCTGAGAGCCACTGTCCTCCGGAGAGGGCATTATGAATCTACAGCCAAAGCGCAAACACTTCATCACCAAGGCAACCACTCCCCCCCCAATCTCTCTCTCTCTCTCTCTCTCTCTCTCTCTCTCTCTCTCTCTCTCTCTCTCTCTCTCTCTCTCTCTCTCTCTCTCTCTCTCTCTCTCTCTCTCTCTCTCTCTCTCTCTCTCTCTCTCTCTCTCTCTCTCTCTCTCTCTCTCTCTCTCTCTCTCTCTCTCTCTCTCTCACACACACATACATATCCCGCTGTGTGTGTTTCATCTTCTCTCTTCCAGAGGAGAGAGAAGATGAAATTATCCATTCGTATTTCAGCCACTCTTCACTCCTCTCGTCCATCCTGAAATCATGTCATCCTGTTTTATTGACAAGGATAAACCAATACCAAGTACTTCAGATCCTGTTATGGGTGTCATAGTTTGAAGTGGTGCCAATATTTTGCTCTATTGCACTCCAAAGTTTGTTTGTTTGTTTGTTCTGGGAAATAGCTTGGGGACCTGGGACATCTATTTTTTCATCGTGCTGATCTGCACCACAGTTCGACCCACTTAAGAAACAGCGTTGCTATGCGTTTTAATTGATTGCAACTGCAAATCCTCAACAAAACCAACGTTTGAATCAAATGGATCTTCTGAAAATCATCACTGCGTATTTTAAGTTATTCACGATGCAACATTTGAAATGCATGTCTAGCACTGTACACAACTCTCTCAACACCAGAGACCGATGCACCACTATGCTTGCACACTTTCACAACTAGGGGTTGCTCCATTGACAGTGAATGGGAGGACAGGCTTCGGGCACCAGAAATATTCGTTTGAGCTTTAACATTCAAATGATCTCACAATTGAGAATCAATCACTCGTACTTACGCCGCCATCTTTCCCTCTTTTCCAACTCACATTTCAGCTCTGTGTTTGTGTTACATCACAGACTTGAGGACAGATTATTCCCTTGTTACTAGCGATCAGAGACACTGGTGAACACAGCCATTTACACGGAACTGTCGCATTTACCAAATCACAGAATCTGACATAACTAGCATTTGTGCCCAGTAAACCAGGTTTTTTGCTCAGGTAGAAGACTGGCTGGCATGCCAGTGAAAGATTTGTGTGTGTGTGCGTGGGTGGTACCTCCATTCCTCTCACATACTCCAATGAGAGTCTCTCCTGTCTAAGAGCATGTTGGAGTTGTTGATAAATAAAATATTTAAACATCTCCAACTCTGAAATTCAATGCTAAAACACTTGTGTGCCTGCCGGTAGCTTGATGAACCTGGCTCAGCGCTGCAGAAGCCTTGATCTCCAGCGTGTTGAGCAGAGGAGGCATTTTTCAGAAGATGAACCCAACTGCTGATATAGATGCAAACATGCACACCCACATGACAGGCGTGCATGGATTAGGGTGCCAGGTGTATCTCAACAAAGCCGTTTCCCACAAGCCACTGGAAGGCTCGAGGTGTAGTGTTGTACCGATTGGATTTGTCTAATTTTACGCATGTTGTGGCGGTGATATTGTTTTCCCGTGCCTTGTCAAATTGCTGCACGGATGAAAGTAATCCCGGCTGCAGAGATTCCACCGTTTCTTTCACATGCTTGCCAGGCTGCCGCTCTTCCATAAAGAGAACTTGATTTGAAATTTTTACAGCGCTGATCCTTAGTGACCTGCAGTAAACCTGCCCAAACAGTATGGTTTTTAACAGCGACTCGTAACGTCAAGGCATTATCACGTATCGGCAAAGTCCCAGTGTCGGACATTTTCTGTGCATTCTCTGAGAGAAAAGACTTTCTGCAAGACAATAATATGATGCAGACTGGGTGTATCCATCTATACCAAAGAGACGCAGAGTGAAAGTCTCTTTTATTGTGGTTACTATTGCATCTCGGCTGCGTCTGTTTCACTTGGAGGGTAGATACGGGGTTGCACTGATATACTGGTGTTGGAGTCAGGAATGAGTCAGTGCCTCTAGATTGCACCATGTTGGTGTGAATTCACTCGTTTCTCACTCACGTACTCTCTCTCTCTCTCTCTCTCTCTCTTTTCCTCTCGTTCATGCATACACATATGCCCACGCATGTACAAAAGCTTGCGCACGAGAGCATGAGCACATCAACACACAAATACACGTGCACACACTTGTAAATACAGGGAGCTTGTAAACACACTTCTCACTGCCCTCCCTTCACTCCGTACTCCCTGTTCTTCTGCTCTTTGTCTAGTTTGACAACTTGCCCCCCCCCCGACAGCCCGTCCCTCCCCTTTCTTGTGGTCTCTCTTTCGGGTGCCCAGCAGATGCCCACTATGCTATCAGCTGGGCAACATGGCACCTGCTGGGGGATGGCAGGGAGACAAGTGTGTGTGTGTGTGTGTGTGTGTGTGTGTGTGTGTGTGATCGTCATTCATATTGCACAGCAGTCTGCTGTTACAAAGTGCTTGCTGTTTGTTTTCACTAGAGGGGAGGGAGTAAACTAAATGAAAGAAGGGAAACATCGTGTGTGTGTGTGTGTGTGTGTGAGTGTGGTGGGTTAGCACACTGCCTCCCGCTGCCTTAAAACCAGCCTGTATTCTTTGGACTGCCTCATTGCCAGAAGGCATTGTGTTTCTCTACCTGCCATGTTACAGATCTGAAAAATAGAGTCTGCAGTCTACTGTACTGCACCACAATGGGTGCTCTTCGTGGAAACACCAGCAATCTCTTGATCTATTTTCAGGACGGTCTCTCTAACGATGCGGCTATACCCGGGTCCAATGGACCATTTTTATTTATTTTGGTGAGGGTAATACATTTCAGAAATCCCCAACAGTAAAGAGAGGTTCTTTGGGTTTGCATGTTTGAACAATTTCGTGATCCTCCATCACTTCGAGTATATGGACTATACTACCGAAGTTTCTAGACTATCTAAATCAATTCTCTGAGGATCTAAATATACAAGACCAGTCCTATTGCTTTACCATGGAAGGAAAGTTGTTTGAGTTTCTGAGTTCAGCCTGCACAGACGTGTGGCTGCACCGACACCACGGCATGACGGGGAAGGCTGGTTGTTAAGTAGGCCGACTTGTGGCCTGTTCCTGAGTTTTGTGAATTTGATTTTAAAGAGAAGGTTTTTAGTGTCTGTTTTCTGCATGTATCAGTGTCGTCTACACTCAGGAAGGGAGGGCAGAACCCATCAAAACCCCTCTTTAACCAGATGGCTCTTGCCACACGTAAGCGTTTGTCCAAGGTTTTATATTGTCTGTATTAGTACTCATGTGGCCTGTGAATGCAAACACACTGCATTAACGTCTTGAAGCCATTTTGCCTATCAAATCCTGTATGATAAGACAGTGTAACCGGTAATGAAAGTCATAACACCAGGCCAGGGAGCTGTTGGCAATTTGCATTTTTTTCTCATATCAGTGCCATGTTTGAAGGGTTGAAGGTAATGTTCGTGGATGACATTGTGATCTGTAGAGAGAGTAGGGAGCAGGTTGAGGAGAGCCTGGAGAGGTGGAGGTATGGATTGGGGAGAAGATGAATGAAAGTCAGTAGGAGCAAGACAGAATACATATTTGTGGATGAGAGGGAGGACAGTGAAATGGTGAGGATGCAAGCAGAAGAGGTGACGAAGGTGGATGAATTTAAATGCTTGGGGTGAGATATTCAAAGTAATGGGGAGTGCAGGAGAGGTGAAGAAGAGAGTGCAGGCAGGGTGGAGTGGGTGGAGAAGAGTGTCAGGAGTGATTTGCAACAGAAGGGTACCAGCAAGAGTTAAAGGGAAGGTTTACAAGATGGTTGTGAGAGCAGCTATGTTATATGGTTTGGAGACAGTGGCACCGACGAAAAGACGGGAGGCAGAGCTGGAGGTGGCAGAGTTGAAGATGCTAAGATTTTCATTGGGAGTGATGAAGAAGGACAGGATTAGGAACGAGTATATTAGAGGGACAGCTCAGGTTGGACAGTTTGGGGACAAAGCAAGAGAGACAAGATTGAGATGGCTTGGACATGTGTGGAGGAGAGATGCTGGGTATATTGGGAGAAGGATGCTGAATATGGGGCTGCCAGGGAAGAGGAAAAGAGGAAGGGCAAAGAGGAGGTTTATGGATGTGGTGAGGGAGGACATGCAGGTGGTTGGCGTGACAAGGAAAATGCAGAGGACAGGAAGAGATGGAAATGGATGATCTCGCTGTGGCGACCCCTAACGGGAGCAGCCAAAGAAGAAGAAGAAGAAGAAGAAGACTCACTGGTGTGTGGTTGATATATAGTAGCTTGCAGACTGATTGGCTGAAGAGGCCATTTGTGAGTCAATGCTGACTGGACCAATAGTGCTGTAATGACACTAACTAAATATGTCTATCCTAATAAATGGGGAGTAACTTGCAGTGGTATGATTTACTAAATTATTTTGCCTTTAACATGTGTGACGAGATCGGATAAGGTCATATTTGTTGTCAATGAACAGATCATTTTCTTAGGAACAAAATGCTGCTGTTGCTGCTGCTGCTGTGTGTGTGTGTGTGTGTGTGTGTGTGTGTGTGTGTGTGTGTGTGTGTGTGTGTGTGTGTGTGTGTGTGTGTGTGTGTGTGTGATCCCCACTTTGTGATGCATTGTAATTTCATCATTACATAGCTGATCAGATGAGGCAACAGAGATTCTCTCTGTGTTTACTGTAGCCAACCTTCCCCTGCCGGCTAAGCTGAGCTCTTGGGTGAAATTCATCCCGAAGACAACAAGACACTTATTAAGTTAACGCAAGTTCAGAATCAGAACTGGCTGTTTTGAGGCCAAGCAGTGATCAAGAAAAAGATGACCTCTAAAAATACTTTCTCAGATCATGAAACCCTGCTGTTGAGGCATCTCTGGGACAGCTCTCCCCCTCCCCATTGCTGGTTTTAATTGGGGCCACCTTTAAAGAAAAAGTGCCCCAAAGAGTACCGCATCAAATACGGCATCTCTGCCTCCTTCCAGCAAAAAGGAAAGATGAGACAGGCTTTTGTTTCTCATCACCGCTCTGTCAGGTGAAGCTGTGGGACTCAGACAACCGTGCTTCAGCTGTAAATCACTGTTGCACCAGCCCTGATTATTCCTCGGTTTGATGCTAGATTAGACACGAAGTGGAAAAGATACAGAGGGGATATCACACAGTATACATTTTAATGAATGCACAACTTTGTGTTTAATTCATCTCTGCTTGTGTTTTGTCTGTTTACACTGAACCTGTAAAGTAAAAGTTCTTGCTTCACTTGATTTTTCTCCTCCAGGCATATCCTCAAAAGTCAGCACACTCTGCAAGAAAGATAAATCAATTGCTGCTTTATTATCCTAAATGGAAAGTTGGACTTCTTGACTGCTGTTGTGGTGTGAATTTGTAAACAGTTATCCAAGTGCATATTGCAATTTTCACCTCATAGCCAATGTATGATATGAAATTCGTAGCGATAAGAGCATAAATCTGAAACAACATCAGCATTGAGGACCATCAAAGCTCTTCTTGTGAAGGTTGTCTCCTCATAGCCTTCTGTCTGTACCTCTATTTGTCACTGTTTTATCTCCTGCCCTTTCACTTTCGTCTTCCCATTCATCAACTCTTCCCGCTCGACGCACTTCATGAACTTCATCATAACCTGCTTCCTTTAGGTACTCTACCGCTCTCTTTCTACTCGGTGCTCTCTCTGTACTCTCTGTACTGCTCATTCATTCACTGCGACTCCTGTGCCACCCTTAAAGTGCTCAAAAAGAGCCAGGTAGCCACCTTAAAGACACCGAAGTCCCCTGTGCCCTGAGGATTAGACCTCATTTGCATAAATCTGCATAACCTCGTTAAGACAGCGGGAGACGCTGTACACACTGTAGCCCTAGACACTCCAGAGTGAAACAGCCCATTAAGGACTGCAGTGATTATGGGATTATCACTCTTAACGACTGCTGGGGGATCGCACCAGTGTGTAGACTCTGAAAAGTGCCACGGTGATGATTGAATCCCAGGCTTCACGGAAGGTGGTATTCCAATTTTGGTCGTAGAGTCTGTTGGCCTATGGACTGTTTGCTTTGCTGCCAGTCTAGCATCACAAAACTATTGCTGTAACTATAGAAGACATGTAGGTCAGGTGACTCGGCCTTACTAAATTGTCCGTAGGTGTGAATGTGCCAGCCCTGTGATGGTCTGGCGGCCTGTCCAGGGTGTCTCCCCGCCTGCCGCCCAACGACTGCTGGGATAGGCTCCAGCATCTCATGACCCGAATTCGGATAAGTGGCTTGGATAATGAATGGATGGATGGATGGATGAGAGTAGAACGGACATTGAACTGTTTGCCGTGGTCATTTGAGTAGTTCAAAAGAAAATGGTGGTTGTTGTTAGTTGTTGTGGTGACAACACACATCAGTGGGGCCGTAAATGTTCATAATACTCCACTGCTCATTTGATTGTTAATGCAAAACCTCACTTCAGTGAGTCCGTGACTTGGGGAAAAAAAAGTGTTCACGACTTGCTGTAAGTCAGTTTATATGGAAATTAGGCCACTACAATGGTCACAGTTCTCCAGCGGTTCAAATAAAAATGGCCGCCACTCTGACCATCCTGCTATGTTGATTTGAATGGGAATGTCCATTCTACTTTCCTTCCATTTCTATGGCTGTAACACTACAATGCTGTTCCATAGTTGCTAGGTAACTATGCTGGGACCAGTCAGGGCTGAATGAATCAGTCACTACTACTGCATCACAATTAGCCAAGCTACTTAGGACTAATGGTTAGTTAACATATTGGCGATAAAAAACTACCAACTGGGTAGTTCATTATTAGCTAATCCATTATTAATGAATCCTCATCACGCAGACCATAACTCTTGGAGAAGTAATAAGTTACTATAGGTGCTTTAGTTACTGATTACATCACCATTAGCTCAACAAAATGTCCTGTCGTGTAGGCAAAACAGTAACTAATCAACCAGTTTCTTAGCCAGCCCCTCAGTCATCATAGTGAAATATTATTTTTTGATAATATTACATTAATATTTCACTAGAATTTATTAATATTAGTAAAATTGTAATTAGTCCCTGCATAGTTACCTGCTAACAATTAACATTCTTGTTAAGTATTACCACTATTGCTTCTTGATATTGTGCAGTCCAGTCTGTCGGCAGTGATAGGATTCTGCTGTAAAAGTAAATAAAGTTAACAAGCTACCAAAAGCCACAAAACATTTTGAGTTTAAGCAACCAAGGATGGGGGTCCATATCATCATCAGCGGTAGCAGCAATGTCTTAGCGCTCTCATTGAATATTTAGCTTTATTGGGGATTGGGTAAGGAATAGCTGTAACCCCCCCCCCCCCCCCACACACACACACACACAAAATCAACCAGCGGCCTTTAAATACGGGATAAAAGCTTGGGCTGTCAAGACATGAGAGCCTCTGCAATTTGACTGGCTGTCTCTCCCTGAAAACATCAGCACTTTCTCAGCAGTTTTCACTTCTCTCTACCCAACAGACCGGCCACACCGAATTGCTAATGGCGAAAAAAATGAGAGAAAAGTTGAGACTGACATGTTGTGCCTTGGCAGTGCTGCCCTTTCTTAAGAAATATTTTTAGTATTTTTGACAGAAAAACAAATCTTATTGGATCCTTATTTTTTCCAGAATTGGTAAAATAGGCGACCAGAATTCACGAGTGGCTGACGGGCTTAATAATGACGAGAGGGATTCATATTCAGACCCTGACACACAGATGAATCAGAATCAACTTTATTGGCCAAGTGTGCATGACAAGGAATTTGACTCCGGTTTACAGTGGCCCATCTACAGTGCTAATAAACAAGGCACTAAACCACAAACTGCCCTCTAATGGTAGATGACACCGAGGCCTGGTCTCTGAAGAAATTCATTTGCCATGGAGTAGACTAAGTCACTTGTGAAGGCCATGTGCAATGGGGGCAACTTGCCAGGACCAAGTGAAAACATACCATTCAAGTTTTTCAGTCAGGACAACTCTTTTCATGTGAAGTATATATTTTAATGCATTAACATGGTAATCTGTCTTGAAAAGAAAAATCTGTAGTGTTTGGGATTGGCGACCTCTATTCTATTTTTTTGCATGTTTTTCTGCTACTGTTGTATTTTTGCTGTCCTATCCCAGATTCATCCCCCACGAATACCTTCAGTTTCACACTTCCAACAAAAGTTACCTTCACAGCAGAAATGTTGCAAGGTCGGCATCACGGCTGAATTCTGTTTCCATCGATAGACCTCTCCATCCTTCAAAAGCATGGCCAATACTAATTCGATGGCGAGAGCAGTGGTAGGCTCTCTTGCTTTATAAACATGGGCACTTCTGTGACTGTGCTGTAACAGAAACTTTCTCCACCACAGCTCACACTCCCACAGCTCACACAGACTGTCATGACCCCTCCCTACTCCACATCTCAAATCCAGCCCACACAACAAGCCAAAACAAAACAGAGGGGCGGAATTGCATGGAGGTCACCAATGCTGCACATTATAAATTCTACTTTTAAGCTTTGGTGATGAATGGGTAAATGATAGGCTGTACCTAGAGTGCACTAAAGTGCAAGTTATCAATTACACAAAGCACAATCCTCCTGACTGTACAGCAGATCCAAACAGGTGGAGGTGGTTGAGCAGTACAAACTGGGGCATTACAACACAGCATAGGCATAAGTAAGAAGCACAACTGGTCTCCTCAAGTTAAATAGATTGCGATTGTTGTATAGCTAAAGCTTCACTAAACAATTTTTGATATCAACAGTGTGACTCCATGTAATGTTAAAGGATTGCTAGTGCTTCCGATCCCACTGAGAATCAACTCCCCAGTCTGTAGTATTCCTCAACTTGCAGCTAATTGTCTTGTAGCGAATTCGGGAGGTAACCACAGGAAAACTGCCGCGGCCGGGACGCGAACCCGTGTCGCCCGCACCGCAGGAGACATCGCTAACCGCTCGGCTAAAGAACGAGACTCGTCTGTCGGCGGCCAACGTGTCTACTTATCCATGCACATTACAGTATGATTTTGCTGGTTTGGCAAAGTGCGCCACCTTTTCTGGTTTGAGTTCCGCCTCCAGTCACCAGATACAGCTGTGGGCAAGCCACGCACACTTTACAAGCCCCGAACGCATGCGTTACCTTATACGTACAAAATGGCCAACAAGTAGAGTGACTGGTAAAGAGATTCAAACATCTGCCCTGCCAAAGATACCCAACTTCGAAATCGGCGTTTCAGGGATAAAACACGAGTGAATATCACAGTTGCGTTTGATGGGTGGGGTGGGGGGCACCAAAACAACTGAAAGAGGACTCACACGTGACGCCGATCTTGCTCTGTTTCCTCTAGCTGTGTAAGTATGCAATTGCTTGGGAACATGTTACCCTAAATATGGCAAACTTCACGCATTTCTCTACGTGACGTGGCTTACTTCCTCCGCTCTCTTGGGCGCATGCTGTGTGTGACAGTTCGGCCACCGTAGAAAGAGAGCGGCGCAAAGTGACGTCTGTTAGCTATAGCTGTGCCGTCTGCCATCTAGTGGTCAGAAATCAATCAATACAGCTTTAATACGTGGCTAAAGCCAACTAAATTAGCAGACAGCAAGAGTTTCCCGGTTCTCTTATAATTGGATACTAACTATAGATCCAAAATTATAAAAGTGTTGTCCTTAAATTTCTTATGCCATTGATAAAACTAATTCGAGCAAGTGACTCATGTCCTCAGCATACCACTTACTGGGTTGATGGTAGATAAAACCCAAACTGTTCCCATGGCAGATAATCAGTTTAAAGTGGTGAACTTCTCTCTGGCTCTCAGGCTATCCTGTGTTATTGAAACAGCTTTGTCTACACCAGTTCACATTAATCTTAGGTCTCTCTCTCTCTCTGTTTTTCTCTCCCTCCTTTCTTCTCATTTCCCTATCGTAAACTCTGATTTAGCCTTCATTTCTATTTATTACACTTCATCACTCTCGCTTTCCTTCTTGCACCCCCCCCCCCCCATCCCACCCTCCCCGTTTCTCTCTGTCTTAGCTAGCAGGTGCAGGGCTAGTGTCGACTTTGCTTCTAACACATGGGTTTCCCTCCTCCGCCTACGCAGCATACTCAAGGAGATTCCCAGCCTGGGCATGCACACACACACACACACACACACACACACACACACACACACACACACACGCACACGCACACACACACACACTGGCAGACTGCCCCCAAGGTCTGGTCTTGGTGAATTATTCAGCCTGCGTTAGTGTGTGTGTGTGTGTGTGTGTGTGTGTGTGTGTGTGTGTGTGTGTGTGTGCGTGCGTGCGTGAGTATTCATGTCTGAATTGCTCAGTCTTTGTGTATGCATTTGCATACTTGTGTGGGTGTTTGCGTGTACGTGCCTTCATAAATCTCTCTCTTTGTGCCTGTCAATAGGAATATAAAATGGGGCTCCCTAGGGATCACTCCAAAACCGGCTGGCTTCTGATCGGATTTTTTGTGCTTTTGGTTTTCAAAGATTTTCAATGCAAAGGCAGGCTAGAAGAGAAGCTTAATATAGTGAATGACACCAGCATTGATTTAAATCAAGTTCTCCTCCCCCCGTGGTGAATGGGTTTACTTCCAGTGCTTTATTTAATGTTGTCATGTGCGCCCTCTCCACAAGTTAAAAAACGGAGAGAAAAAAAATGTGACTCTTCACAAGGTTCAAACGTCCATGAACTCACATGTTACTTACTGGGACACTTGCTGAACGGGAACAGTAGCCTTCTTGTTAGCACCACTTAGTAAATACCATTCTTGTAACTAATTTGATTATTTTTTAATCTAATTAGTTATGGGGGAACACTAGCTTCGCCTAAGAGGTGTCACAAAGAGTGAACTGGTTGACTAGCTCGAAGAAGCTTATTTACTAAATTAGTCATTAACATGTCTTAAGTTTTCTGGCCTTTTAAATGTAACCACCTCAGAGAAACTACTATTAGTGTTGATAAAACTAGACATAACCTTTGACCCTTGTGATGTCATCGGGAGACATTTTGTATTGAATGGTAGATATGCAATGGAATGGTAGCTATGTTATATGGTTTGGAGACAGTGGCACTGACGAAAAGACAGGAAGTGGAGTTGGAGGTGGCAGAGTTGAAGATGCTAAGATTTTCACTGGGAGTGATGAAGAAGGACAGGATTAGGAATGACTATATTAGAGGGAGAGCTCAGGTTGGACGGTTTGGAGACAAAGCAAGAGAGGCAAGATTGAGATGGCTTGGACATGTGTGGAGGAGAGATGCTGGGTATACTGGGAGAAGGATGCTGAATATGGAGCTGCCAGGGAAGAGGAAAAGAGGAAGGCCAAAGAGGAGGTTTATGGATGTGGTGAGGGAAGACATGCAGGTGGCCGGTATGACAGAGGAAGATGCAGAAGAGAGGAAGAAATGGAAATGGATGATCCGCTGTGGCGACCTCTAACGGGAGCAGCCGAGTAGTAGTAGCAGTAGTAGTCAAATCTGCCCATATAGTAGCATTACACAGCCAAACTTTTAATGGTTTTTGTTTTAGCTTTGACAGCTTTTTGCTTTATCTTATGTCAGCATTCTTGATTCCCTCCTGTTCAAATTCATACATAGCTGTGATTTTGAACTATCACTATTTTAAAAAAAAATCTATTATGAGCCTAATTTTAAACTCCTGTTGGGTTACTAAAAGCCTTGCAAGAAATTAAGGCATTTGTGTGGTTTGGCGGAGGGATTGGGCTTTCGGGGTGACAGTATCTCAGGAGGTAGAGCAGTTCGTCGGTTCGATCCTCGGCTCCTCCCGCCAAAAGTGTTGCGGTGGTATCCCGGGCAAGACACCTAACCCCTAACCGCTCCTGATGAGCTGGTTGTTTGTTACCTTGTGTGATTGACACCACCATCGGTGTGTGAATGTGCGGCGTTAATTGTGACACGTTTGGGGGGCGGGGGGGGGGACGCTATATAAATGCAGTCCTTTTAGAGCAGCTGGTTCAGCTAGTGACCAGCTACCAGTTAATTTACCAGCTGAACCAGTCACACCATTTAAGAGTAAAAACTGGCCTTTGTCAGCAGCAGTTCCTGTAACCTGCATGTGACTGGAAGCAGAGGTGGCAAAACTAGGTCCAGAAAGTAGAAGTCCTAACCGTGTATTTGTTCCACCCATGTAGTAAACCGGTTGATTCTAATCAACGTCACTCTTCAGTTTGGTAGGTGGATGAAATCAGCTACATTTAGTACATGGGTGGAGGAAGTACACAGTTCAGACTTTTACTTTCTGGACCTGGTTTTGTGACCTCTGTTACGTATGTCTCTCTCACTCATTCTCGGTGCATAGTGTCTGTGCACAATCTATGCCTGCCTCATCTTAAAAGCTAGATAGTCCTCCCATAAGACTTAAACAGCGCCTGTGAAACCTCCCAGGTACTTTTACCCATTATCAGTCAATGACTGAAAACCACTTAAGCAGCACCAGAGAGAGGCTGGAAAATGAAATGCACACACACACACACACACACACACACACACACACACACACACACACACACACACACACACACACACACACATATCTATATACGTGTATGTATGTATGTATGTATGTATATGTGTGTGTGTGTGTATATATATATATATATATATATATACACACACACACAAACACACACACACACACACACACACACACACACACACACACACACACACACACACACACACACACACACACACACACACACACACACTGACTTGTTTGCCTTAGCGAATGCTCTTTGCAGCCAGACCCATCAGGCTTTATAAGCTTCTGAGAGCTGCCCTTGCTGCTAATGCATGGAGGCAGGATATCAGGCCCTGCCTGCATCAACCACACATCCACAAAAGGGAGAGCCAGTGTTTCTATGCATAGCTGAACAGGCCCTCGACCAGTTTATGTCTCCCAGGGCGACAGCCTGTTTGAAGCCAGGATGCAGAGTTTTGATAAATGTTAGGTGTGCTTTATGAGGGGAAAAGGCTGCGATAATTGTGCGCCTAATGTGGGAAGAAATGAACTGTTCCATTCCGGGGCATTGCTGTGATGGATGTCCACTTTGTGGTGGAAAAAGCATGTTTGATTTTGCTAGTACGACATTGATGGATGGGTGCTTTTCATGAGTGGCAGAGATAAGCACATTGGTGGGAAAATGGGACAAAGGCTGGTTTTGGTGACAGGACTTCAAGGGATCTGCTTTAGATCTTTAGAGAAATCGTTTAGTCTGTAAATTTGGAGGCTGGATTTGTGGGCTGCTTTGGTCGGTGCTTTGTAGGGAAAAGGAAGAAAAGGAAGTCTGATACGAGGCACTTCTTGATAGATGCTGTTTGCAAGGGAGAAAAAAAGGGAAGTAGGATCTCTAGAGTTTCGCTTTGACAAATGAACTTGGCAAGACATTGGTAAAGTCTGTTTTATTTTGGAAGCACAGCTTTGCGAGATGAGCGATGTACATGCTAGATAGATGAAGTCTGTTGAAATTTGGAGGAAACTGATAAATCAGCATTTAGATGGGAGGAAAAAGCTAGTCAGAATTTAAAGCCACTTTTAAGATAGAGCTGTGTAGCCGTTCCGTTTCCTACCAACACAAGGATTTCCGGTTCAAACCCCCGTGTTGCCTCTGGCTTGGTCGGGCATCACTACAGACAAAATTGGCTATGTCTGTGGGTAGAAAGCCGGATGTAGGTATGTGTCCTGTTCGCTGCCCTAGTGCCTCCTCTGGTCGGTCGGGCGCCTGCTCGGGGGGGGGGGGCTGGGGGGAATAGCGTGAGCCTCCCACGACCCACGCACTACGTCCCCCTGGCGAAACTCCTCACTGTCAGGTGAAAAGAAGCAGCTGGCGACTCCACATGTATCAGAGGAGGCATGTGGTAGTCTGCAGCCCTCCCCGGATCGGCAGAGGGGGTGGAGCTGCGACCAGGACAACTCGGAAGAGTGGAGTAATTGGCCGGGTACAACTGGGGAGAAAAACAGGGGAAAATAGAAAAAAAAGGATCTGGATATTTATGAGACGAGAAACAGAGGCATGTGATTTGTAGGTCTCAGTTTAACGTGAATTATTTGAAAACATGGGAAATGACTTTGGTTAGTCACACTTATACACTGTGTTCAGTGTTTAATTGCACACACAGTTCCATAACCCCCTTCCTTTACACTAAGCTAGCAAGAATGGCCGTTTGAATGTATTTTTGCTCTTGTCTTGTCTTTGCTTTTTTTTTTGTATTTACTTGATTAGAAACTGCTTCATCCGCTAGCAAAGTACTGTGTGTGTCTGTTTTCCTTCCCACCCAGGGTCATGCTATGTTATGTCTTGGCACCCCTCCCCTTGGTCCTCTTTCTATATCTCCCATGCTTTGTAGTATCGCTCAGTTGATAGAGTAATAATCCACCGGGTCAAGTTATGGCTGAACATTTGATACGAGAACAAATCTGCAACATCCATAAACCATAAACCATTTACTGTCTTGGCTGAACAGCCCCACCGAAATAATGCAGCGCAAAAGAGGTCTCCTTGAAAACTCGATTGAGAGATTGCAATCCATTACCGTCGGATGATTTGGAGGTGAAATGTACCAGAAATATCTGGGCGTGCCAGATTGGGTAATATGTGTCTCGGGCAATTATAGATTTCCGCTTGTTGAGAAAAAGAACTAAGAATCGTCTTTTTTTTGGGGGGGGGGGGGGGTTGGCTGTTGAGATTTCCATAAATAATCCATCCGAGCTGCTTCTCAGGTTTCAAGGAATTCTCACCTACTTCCTTTGCTGAAGGATAATTCTCCATTGAGGGACCACAGAGATGTATGTTTAATAAGTAAAATTCAGTTCATCTTCCGTCAGCTTTGATTTGTACCAAGTGAAACGGAAAACATGGCACCAGTAGTCATGGTAGGGGCTACATTTTGTCACCACTTTGATTTCCAGAGAAATCAAGCGTTTTCGGTTTCATAGGGTTGAACCCCAACAGGGATCCTCCTTGAACTTTATGCTACTTTGAAAGTTTCCTGGGTTGTCGCCGTGTTTAAAGGGGGTGTCGCGTTGTGATCAAGGTCTGCCGGACAAGTTCAACAAGAAGCAGTTATGGCAGCAGAACCTCTTTAAATTCACAGCGGTGACGAGATGTTTTCCTGCTTGCGACCTGTAGTCCTTGAGGAAGATTTATCGCTGACAGCCTCGGTGACTATCTCCCAACGCGGGATGGAAATTAACAAAATTGTCAGTTTTTTTTTCTTTCTTTCTAATAGATCCAAGGGAGAGATCTGCATGGAAGCCCCATGCTGGGGTACGCTCGCCACTGAAATCAACTTGGTATTAAATCAAGACAGTTACGAACGTCATCGCAGAGATGCATAATTTACTCGACCTTCCATCATTTTTATCGGTGAATCTTTAACTTTCCTCGACGAGCCTCCGCGTTCTCCCTTTCAAAAGGGAAAATTGCCTCTGAAAAGTGAAATTTCCGGGGTTTCAAAAAATTTTGCGCTGATTTAGGTGGACGCCTGGCCTTGTTAGTGGCCTTCAGATGCGCACGGAGCCTTCCCGGCTGACCGTTAGGTTGAAATCACCAGACAGCACAGCGCCTCTGACAGAAACCCCCCCGTCTGCAAGAATTTAGATCCGTGAACACATTTCTCAAATAAAGCTAAACTGACGGATCAAGCAGAAATGCATTAAGGAATGAATACATAAGTTGGGTTGTAATTTAGTTCTTAGTCCAAGTAAACGCCACGATAAAGCCCAGGGGGGAGAGAGGCTGTTGCTGCTTCAACAGGGTTTACTATAATCTGCAGGCGCGCACGTCTGATGGCCCCCACAGCTCCATGCACCAGGGCCATCAAACATGTAAAAAGGGTTGTTTGTTGCGTTTGCCTGTGTTTTGCCAAGTGCCTGCCCATCCTCACAACCGCTCCAGAAATAGACTAGGGTTAAAACGATGAAAGCTCATTGAAGCTGTGGTGCAAACATGACTTTACAGCCCAGTCTCGCAGACCAAACGTTGGTATACAGCATGTTTGCATTTCCCAAAATATGTTGATTTTTCCATAGCTTTGTCACTTGTATACCATAAATGAGGACATCTGCTCCGATCATCCGCTTCTGTGCCTGTTAGATCAGCGATGGCTAAGTAAATTTAGATATAAGAAGAAGAAAGGCACTTTGTTTTGTCATTGTATAGGCTACAATGAATTGGTTCTCTCATATAGCCCATCCTATTGTATGGGAGCAGTGTGCAGCTGCAGCGCCCAGGGACCAACTCCAGCTCTTCTTTCTATTGCCTTGCTCAGGGGCACAGACAGGAGTATTAACCCTAACATGCATGTCTTTTTGATGGTGGGAGGAAACCGGAGCACTCAGAGGAAACCCACGCAGACATGGGGAGAACATGCAAACTCCACACAGAAAGGACCCGGTACAGCCTGGGGTTCGAACCCAGGACCTTCTTGCTTTGAGGCAACAGTGCTAACCACTGGGCCACTGTGCCACCAAGGCTATATATAGATGGTCATGTTTACATACAAGGTTAGAGATGGTTAAGTTTAGCTACGGGTCTGGTGTGGTTAAGGTCAGGGTAAGGATCTGGGAGGCTGTTTGTTAAGCATAATCATTTGTGTTGATTATTTATTTATTTACCCCCCCCTCCTTTTCCCTCCCCAGTTGTACTAAGTCAATTACCCCACTCTTCCTAGCTGTCCTGGTCGCTGCTCCACCCCCTCTGCCAGTCTGGGGAGGGCTGCAGACTACCACGTCTCCTCCGATACATGTGGAGTCACCAGCCACTTCTTTTCACCTGACGGTGAGGAGTTTCACCAGGGGGACGTAGCGTGTGGAAGTATCACGCTATTCCCCCCAGTTCCCTCTCCCCCCGGAACAGGCGGACAGACCAGAGGAGGCGCTAGTGCAGCGGCCAGGACACGTACCCACATCCGGTTTCCCACCTGCAGACACAGCCAATTGTGTCTGTGTAGGGGATTCGAACCGGCGATCCCTGTTTTGGTAGACAACAAGTAGACCGCTACGCTACCCGGATGCCCTATTTGTGTTGAGTCTTAAGCGGATAAAAACTAGAACTCAGCACATGTCCTCAATCACGTCCTCATTCACACTCCTCATTCATGTTGGCAATGGATGTATTCTGAGACTGACTAATATACTTTGTACGTGCACCTTTTGTCTGTGAAACTTGGCAGTAAATTTGTGACTTCGGCCAAGAAGAGCTCAGTTGGCGCACACCCATGTCTCAGTCCTGTGTACTGGCTTTTCATACTCACATTTCAGTTTTTTTCTTTGCTTGTGACAGAAAAAAAATGTAAATATTGTATTTGGTATTATTAAGACCTTTATTTCAACGTGTAAGTCATGGATACAAAGCCGAATGTTGTTCTGAGCGTATCCTCAGCTCATAAATTCATCTCACAAACACACAACTGCATTGTGTGTGTTGACAACCAGGCATTTATGAAATTACATTTGAGGTTCTGAGTGGGGATTATAGAGTCAGGAACGACTTACTGAGTACATGAAGGACAACAAACCATTCAGCTAGAAGACAGAGGGAATTTGTATTCCTTATCAGCAATAGTAACACATTGTTAAACCAAAAACGAAGAGGACCTGAGCGTGCGAATGCGCATTATCTACTACACAGACCTAAACACCCTCGTTTCGACACCGAGAGGACCATAAACAGGCTTCGGATTTTCTAATCAAGCAGCGGGGGATGTGCCGCAACATGTCAAAAAACAAATTGTTAAAGAAAGCCTTTGGGGGAGAAATCCACGATTTGTGTGGTTTTCTTCATTTCTTTTCTGTGGCTCAGCCTAATTCGGGAGTAATTTCGCCAAATTGTGTTTCAGCCCTGAGACGCAGCAGCACTCCTACTCTTCCCTCCATTCTCTCTCTCTCTCTCTCTCTCTCTCTCTCTCTCTCTCTCTCTCTCTCTCTCTCTCTCTCTCTCTCTCTCTCTCTCTCTCTCTCTCTCTCTCTCTCTCTCGCTGTCATCCATCCTCTGTCTACTGTTGCACCTTCTCGCACCCTCCCTCCCTCCCTCCTTACTTCTCATATTCCTCCCATCCCTGTACTCCACCTTCTCCATCCCTCCGGCAGTCCTTCCATCTACCCCGTCCTCTCTCCGTCACGGCGTCATTTATCCTTCGCTGACTGAGCTGCCCTCCCTTCCGTCTCACGCTCGCTCCATTCCTTTCTTCCCCTAGACACCCCTGCCCCTCTCCATCCATCCATATATCCCCTGTACAGATGGGTGTTTATGAATGCGATGCTTTTGACAGAGGGGCCCAGGGCTGTGGAAAAGTGGACAGGAATATCAGAGCTCTTCAGGTGCTTAGAGCTTTTTAGTGGAGGCCATCTATCAGCCTGACAAACTGTCACTACACTGCTGCAGTTCACACAGCACAAACACACACACACACTCATTTGCAAATATGGGTATAGCAAATACACATAGCATACATTATGCACACACATATATGCCTGCACCAGCAGCTCTTGTATGTTTATATATGTATGTATGTGTGTGTGTGTGTGTGTGTGTGAATATGCTCAAATATTCCCATAGGTATTTATGTTTTCAAACATGGGCACACAGACAATATACTATATCAATGGGAGATTTTACAAATACATGGAGTGAAATTGCCATTGTTTGGATGTAAAGCAGCTCTCTGTGAGGCATCAAGCCATGTGTGTGTGTGTCACAAATTCTCTGAATGCATTAAGACCATCCTTTGACAGTGAGCAGAGGCCGTGGCGCTAAACGGCTCTTGCAGCAGTAAGTGGTTTCGGAAGAGACGTCAGAACTTTGTGAGCAAAGAGCTGTAACAGTTGTTGTGTTCTCACGGAAAAGAGGCAACTAGTGTTTTAATTGTCCTATTCACTTGTGACGCTCGCAAATTGACTCACTTCCATGTGAGCTCTCTCTCTCTCTCTCACACACACACACACACACACACACACACACACACACACGCACACACACACACACACACACACACACACACACACACACACACACACACACACACAGTTAACCTCAGGGCATAGTAAAAAGTAAAATACCTCCAAAGATAACTGTGTCTCTTCTTCATGTGATATCCAGATGCCTCCTCAACTGAAAGCAGTTTGAAGGTCAGGACAAACAGATAATTCTGCTTCTAATATGAGGATAACTGCTCCCCTCGAAGTTCATTACATTTCCACAAAGTTCATCGTATGAGGTGATTTTGTGTTAATCGCCAGACCTTGGGGCTAATTTCGGCAATCTCATGGAATGTTTCCTGTACTATTTGAGCCATTTGAAACTGGAACCTGTGGTTTAAGTCTCAGGTTATAACCTTTATTTTTTTGGGGGGGGATTTCCCCCCTTTTTTCTCCCCAATTGTATCTGGACAATTACCCCACTCTTCCGAGCCGTCCTGGTTGCTGCTCCACCCCCCCTGCTGATCCGGGGAGGGCTGCAGACTACCATATGCCTCCTCTCATACATGTGGAGTCGCCAGCCACTTCTTTTCCCCTGACAGTGAGGAGTTTTGCCAGGGGGACGTAGCGTGTGGGAGGATCACACTATTCCCCCCCCAAACAGGCACCCTGACCAACCAGAGGAGGCGCTAGTTCAGAGACCAGGACACATACCCACATCCGGCTCCCCACCCGCAGACACGGCCAATTGTGTTTGTAGAGACACCCGACCAAAGCTGGAGGTAACACGGGGATTCGAACCAGCGATCCCCATGTTGGTAGGCAACGGAATAGACTGCCACGCCACACTTAATCTACCCTGCCCCAGCTCCTCTCCCCACTCCAACACAACACACTCCTCCTTTCATGTCTCTCCCTCTGTACTCCTCGCTGCTCTGTCCTTCTGTCGGTGACATAACTGAGTTAACATTTGGCAAAAGACTTACAGGGTCTCTCCTGGAAAAACACGATTCCTAATCTGAGCAGTGTCAACAGGTAAATAAGGATTAACTGAAATCTCCTTCTTGTGCCCCCCACCCCTGTAGGTCGCAAGTTCATCATCGCCAATGCACGGGTGGAGAACTGCGCCATCATCTTCTGCAACGATGGCTTCTGCCACATGTGTGGCTACTCGCGTGCTGAGATCATGCAGAAGCCGTGCACGTGCAACTTCCTGTATGGGCCCCATACCAAGAGGCTGGCCATCGCTCAGATGGCACAGGCCCTGCTGGGGTCTGAGGAGAGGAAAGTGGAGATCAACCTCTACCGCAAAGATGGTAGGAGAACGACAAACTGTGTGTGTGTGTGTGTGTGTGTGTGTGTGTGTGTGTGTGTGTGTGTGTGTGCGTGCGCATATGCATGTGTATGTTTGTATGTGATTTATGAGAGAATGTCCTTCTTTGTGTTGATTTGAAGATTGTGTGTGTCTTTGTGTGCGTTTGGTAGCAGATGTGTGTGAATTATGGCCATGGCGAGTTGGTCGAAAAACGAAAGCTGTTCACATAAATTTCTGCAAGGGCGTTGGATGACTGTGTATGTTGCAAGGGTGTGTGTGTGTGTGTGTGTGTGTGTGTGTGTGTGTGTGTGTGTGTTGGCTTGTTTGTTACAGAGTGGAAAGTTGACTTTACTGCAAGGACAGGATAAAGACTGTCTGCTGTTTAAAAGTGTGCACAGTTTGTTGTGTTTGAGTATAGGTGCCAAGAATCATGTGTGTGTGTGTGTGTGTGTGTGTGTGTGTGTGTGTGTGAGTGTGTATGATCAGGCTGCTGATATAATGAACAGAGCATCAGTGTGTTTCCCCGTGTGTGGTGATAGCTGAGATAGCACAGACTGTTGGGTTTCACTTGTTGGCTGCTTTTGGTGTTTGTGTGTGTGTGTGTGTGTGTGTGTGTGTGTGTGTGTGTGTGTGTGTGTGTTTGAGGAGGTAAAGTGGGTTTTGAAGTATTTTTACACTGGTAAATATCCTCCATCCAAGGATACTCGACCTGATGATGATGATGATGAGGATGATGAGATACACTCTTACGTGGCTGTTGAGGTATTGGTATGTGTGAACTGGGAGGCTCATCAGCTACGGTCTGTGTGACCTGCCGGGTGTTATCTGGTACTTCTGTCTGTACAAGCAGGCATTCGTGTCAGTTGTATTCGTTGTTCCCCAGCTTTCTTGTCTCGACAACAGTGAACGTACGTATAAAGGCAACTTTTCGAAGTCATTATAAGTATTTCTGAAAGTGGTCGTTAAATGCCCGTGAAAGTAAAGGTGTGGCTGATCTACCTTGAGATGAACTTTTAAGCCGGTTTGTCAAGAAAACCCATCTTTATGAAGATTAAAATACACACCTCATAAAATCTTAAAACTCTTCTAAAAGATAAAGAAATAAAAAAACACAACACACATTTTGAGAAATAAGAAATTTCCCATGTTGGCAGTGCCCTTGCTAATCATACGGCACGGTCAAGATATTTCTTTTTTCATTGGCCCACATCTATTTGCTCACACACACACACACACACACACACACACACACACACACACACACACACGTATCTGACACACATGTGCATGTACACATGCTAACATATCCGCTGTCTGGCTTCTTCATCCATCAAGCGACGGGCCTGCAGACGGGAGGGCAGATGCACACTTGATGAGACATCCATGTTGTGTAGTGCACACGTGCACAAATAGGCCAACTGGACGAAGGCTGTGTACAGCTGGACTGGGCAGACACACCGGGCCGGTGGAAGGAGGAATGGTGAGGAAGAAGATGAGGATGAGAGCGAGAAAGTGGGACGGGTGGGGGGGTGGTCGGGGGTGAAACTGCTGGCTTTTTGAAAAAAAGGAGGGGGGGGGGGAGGAAATACAGACTCATCGCAGCGTCTGCACTGTGAGGAAAAGCCGGCGAGGTGAGAGGTGCAAGAGAAACAAAAGTGAGGAGAGGCTGTGAGAATGATATTGTGCCGGAGAGGAGCGTGAGAGCGAGAGAAATGGCGACTGTCGGAAAGTGTATTTCTCACTTCCCGTGTGCTGGTGCTGAATGAGAAATGGAAGGGAAGAAAGGGAGGTGGAGTAAAAAAGACATGGCACCAGCTGTTTGCTCTCTGCCAGTTGCGCTCGCTCTGTGTCGTGCTTCGTCGATCCAGCCTTTCCCTCCACCCATCTCACTTTCCATTGTTTATACTGAAGACTTAGACGCACGTGCACACACACACACACACACACACACACACACACACACACACACACACACACACACACACACACACACACAAACACACTGTGTTCTTCTATCCTTGTAAGGGCCCTCACTAAACCCTAACCTTAATCGTCAGCACTACATGCCTAACCTTAACCCTTACACCAACCTTAAACCCTAAAACCCAAGTCCTACTCCTGAAATAGACCTTTAAAGCAGGAGGACCATCCAAAATGTCCTCGCTATGTAAAAATGCCCTCACTGATTAAAAACTCAAGTTGGCGTCCGGGTGGTGTGGCGGTCTATTCCGTTGCCTACCAACACGGGGATCCCAGTTCGAATCCCCCTGTTACCTCCGGCTTGGTCGGGCATCCATACAGACACAATCGGCCGTGTCTGTGGGTGGGAAGCCGGATGTGGGTATGTGTCCTGGTCACTGCAGTAGCGCCTCCTGGGGTGCCTGTTCGGGGTGGAGGGGGACCTTGGGGGAATACTGTGATCCTTCCATGTGCGATGTCCCCCTGGTGAAACTCCTCACTGCCAGGTGAAAAGAAATGGCTGGCAACTGCACATGTATCGGAGGAGACATGTCAGTAGCCCTCCCCGGATTGGCAGAGGGGGTGGAGCGGTAACCGGGATGGCTTGGAAGAGTGGGGTAATTGGCCAGATACAATTGGGGAGGAAAAGAAAGTGGAAAAAATAAAAAAAAACCCTAAAACCTCAAGTTGGTATTCACAAAAGTAGCTGAAGAAGAACACACACACACACACACACACACACACACACACACACACACACACACACACACACACACACACACACACACACACACACACACACACTCTCTGCCCCTATGAACTACTTTGGATAGGCCATAACCCTGTGTATACAACTACACACCTACTGTCATTTCTGTCTTACTGGCTATGATGATGATGATGACAGGCTATGCTAACAGGAGTCGCCCGTGCTAACAGTATAGCGAGGCGTTGCAGCTGATTTTAACGTTGCTCTTGAAATACGCACACGCTCTCCCATATGGCACAGAGCGGAACAGTCGGATCTGTTAAGTTACGCAAGGTAATTTTGGGAAAGAAATACAACAAAACAGCGAGATATGAATTCCTGAAATCCATAAACTGATGATGTCCAAACACAATCTTTGGAATAAAAGGGGAACACGTGGGAAGTGAAGAGTTGGCTTCTCTATTTTGTGATTGTGGTTGGAATATACAGACGGGTGACAAATGAAAGGAAAAACCTGAATGCTTGACCCCTACAGTGAGGGGGGGGGTCTGGGGGTTCTGTTATGCTGTGGGGGGCATTTTCCTGCCATGGTTTGGGTCCACTTGTCCCCTTAGAGGGAAGGGTCACTGCAAATCAATACCAAGTTATTCTGAGTGGTCACCTTTATCCTATGATGAGACATTTCTATCCTGATGGGAGTGGTCTCTTCCGGGATGACAGTGCCCCCATCCACAGGGCACGAGGGGTCACTGAATGGTTTGATGAGGATGAAAATGATGTAAATCACATGCTTTGTCCTTCACAGTCAACAGACCTCAGCTCATTTGAACACCTATGGGAGATTTTGGACCGACGTGGTAGATGGCGCGCTCCACCATCATCATCAGAACGCCAAATGAGGGAATATCTTTTGGGAGAATGGTGTTCATCCCTCCAGTAGAGCTCAGAGACTTGTAGAAGTATGACGAGGAGCACTGAAGCTGTTCTGGAGGCTTGTGGTGGACCAACACCTTACTAAGACGCTTTATTTTGGTTTGTCCTTACATTTGTCCCCTGTCTGCATCTCCACTAGGGCTGGGCGATATGGACAAAATCAAATATCACCATTCTTTGTTTAAAAAAAAAAAAAAAATTCCCTCCTTTTCCCCCCAATTGTATCGGGCCAATTACCCCACTCTTCTGAGCCGTTGCCATCTCTGCTCCACCCCCTCTGCCAATCCAGGGAGGGCTGCAGACTACCATATGCCTCTTCTGATACACGTGGAGTCACCAGCTGCTTCGTTTCCCACTGACACTGAGGCGTTTCGCCAGGGGGACGTTGCGCGTGGGAGGATCACGCTGTTCCCCCCAGTTCCCTCTCCCCCCTGAACAGGCACCCCGGCCGACCAGAGGAGGCGCTAATGCAGCGACCAGGACACATACCCACATCAGGCTTCCCCCCCGCAGACACAACCGATTGTCTCTGTAGGGACGCCTGACCACGCCGGAGATAACACGGGGATTCGAACCGGCGATCCCCGTGTTGGTAGCCAACGGAATAGACCGCTATGCTACCCCGACACCCCTATATCACAGTATTTTTTATTTATACCTCGATATCAATATTTTGATGATATGGTAGAGATGACTGTTGGTGCCCTCACAAAATATTCACACCGTGACACGTGTGGTCAACACTCATTAGTGACGTCATATCACGATATTACGATATCCAACATCCCAGATGAGATCTGCTGTTACATCACGACAGCAATATAATATGGATATATTGCCCAGCCCTAATCTCCACCACAGAAAAACAGCTTGCATTCAAAATGAATATACTAGCATCAAACTGCACTCAGCTTCCCATGCCGGAGAGAATATGGTACGACCGTTTGGATGCTGTACATAGCCTCGCAGCTCTGCCTGTAGGCTTACACCGCCTCTGAATTTGGCGAGAGGACTTACTAATGCCATGGTGCTGCAATCAGATGTAGCAAGAGGTTAAACCTCAGGTATTTATTCTGCTTGCTGGCTTTGTTGATTTATTAGATTCCCTTGGGTGTGTGTCCTGCACCTGCTTTAGCAACTGACATTAACCAACACTTTTTTAATTGGTTGTCTTTTGTTATGCTGTACGTTATCTTAATTGATTGTGTGTGTGTGTGTGTGTGTGTGTGTGTGTGTGTGTGTGTGTGCGCAGAAAAGCTTTTCATCCCAGTTGGACTTGCCTGTATAAATAATGGATGAATGAATGGGAAGTGAAAATCATCGAGTGCCCTGTGAAAGTTTGATGTTTGGCTTGTTTTTTATTGATTTAGCCTTTTTTTTACTTTTTCTTTTTTCCGTTCAAACCTTAATTGTCCGTCTCTTAATGAGTATGCAGACCCCAGCCCCGCCCATCACATTCGCACAATTACACAGACGACCCCACTCTGAGCTGCCCAGTACTACCGCAGGCCTTTACCATTCACCCTCAGCCAAACTTCGTTTGGCTAACATAGGGGCACTGTCATGTTGGAGAAGGAGAGAATGTAAGTTCTTTGTTTTCTTTTTTCCCCCCAACATATCTGCCCAGGCAGCTCTCATGTGGGAGACACTGGTTTGGCATGATACATCTGCATACACAAAAGATGATGACATCATTCGGAGGAGTTTGCCAGCCTTAAGCACATGGTCCATTGGTTCCTGTCTGGTGTCTGTTACATCAGACTTCTGTTTATCTAGCGGCTTGTAGGAAGACTGGTTTTGAGCGAGTCCAGGTAACCCTGTTATGAAGAAAGATGAGATGGAGACGGAGGAGTGTGGACATGTGAGAAGGTCTCGGGGTTGGATATGATCCTAGGCTGCAGGGAAGATGTGTCAAGAGGTTTCTGGAAAGAACGAGAGCTCGGATAACTATGAAATCATGAACATCTCGCGCTCTCGCTCTCATTATTGCTCTCTTGCTCTCTCTCTCTCTTGCTCTCTCTCACTCTCGCTCTCTCTTGCTCTCGCTCTCTTTCTCTGTCTCTCTCTCATATGTACAAGTTTGGGGAATTAGGGTGGTGATTTGTAAGTCACCAGTGCGGGTTGGCAAACCCATAAATTAGCATATTGTACTGAAATTACACTGAAATTAACTGAAATTTAATTAACTGAATTCAAATCATACTGAAATTAAACTGTTGCCCATTGACTCCTTTCAACAACTTGCACTGTGGTGCCCTCGAGCATGGTATTTAAACAACCATTATAGAGGCATCCGGGTAGCATAGCGCTCTACTCCGTTTCCTACCAATACTGGGATCGCAGGTTTGAATCCCTGTGTTACCTCTGGCATGCTCAGGCGTCCCTACAGACACAACTGGCTGTGTCTGCGGGGGGGGGGGGATGTGAGTATGTGTCCTGGCTGCTGCACTAGCTCCTCCTCTGGTTAGTTGGGGCGCCTGTTCAATGGGGAGGGGGAACTGGGGGGAAAAGCGCGATCCTCCCACGTGCTACTGGTGAAACTCCTCACTGTCAGGTGAAAAGAAGCGGCTGGTGACTCCACATGTATGGGAGGAGGCATGTGGTAGTCTGCAGCCCTCCCTGGATTGGCAGAAGGGGTGGAGCACTGACCGGGATGGCTCGGAAGAGTGGGGTAATTGGCCAAGAAAAATGGGGAAAAAGCCACACAACCCCCCCCCCCAAAAAAAACCGTTCTTCCCGTGCTCTCTCGGGTCAGCTCCCAGGTGTGGATGTGTATAATATGATATATAAATGGGGAGTAGCAGGTCACTGAAAAAAAGAAATATATCCCCCTTGAAGTAAAAACCCGTCCCTCGTCATCCTTTTCCCAAGGCCTTCGCTGACATTGATAGTAGTCAGAAGCTACTTCATACATGCAGCGAGAACAGTCGATGGTTTGCGGTGTGTTGTCAGTGCTGAGAGCATCGATGAGTGTTGAAAGCTGTTATCTTGTGCAGCAATGTGGCTGGGCTTAGCTGACATCACCCCCCCCCCCACTCCCCCACCTCCCACTCACACTCACACACACTCACACACAAAGGGAGAGTCACACAGAGATACAGAAACTGTCAGGCATATCCTACTGGTGAAAGAGGAGTTGTGTTTGTCATATTGCCATGGAGTTCACACAGAGGCACTTTCCCTGACATCAAAATAACCCTTTTCTATTCTCGGGTGCAAACAAACCGTGAAGGGCTTTTTCCCCAAGTGTGGGTAAAACGTTCTGTACTTCCTTCTTGTGCATATGATAAGTAAGCCTTGATAAGTAGAGTAAGAAGGATGTGAAGGTGCCATTGATGAAAACCTGCACATGTTCTTTACCTTTTATTCTTTATCCTTCTTTTTTTAACTTTTTTGGGATTCCCCCCCCCCTCTTTTTCCTCCCCATTTTGTATCTGGCCGATTACCCCACTCTTCCGAGCTGTCCCGGTCACTGCTCCACCCCCTCCGCCGATCCGGGGAGGGCTGCAGACTACCACATGCCTCCTCCGATACACGTGGAGTCATCAGCTGCTTCTTTTCACCTGACAGTGAGGAGTTTTGCCAGGGGGACGTAGCGCGTGGGAGGATCACGCTGCCCCCCCCCCCCCGAATAGGCGCCCTGACCGACCAGAGGAGGCGCTAGTGCAGCGACCTGGACACATACCCACATCTGGCTTCCCACCCGCAGATGTGGCCAATTTTACATGTAGGGATGCCCAACCCAAGCCGGAAGTAACATGGGGATTCGAACCAGCGATCCCCATGTTGGTAGGCAACGGAATAGACCGCTACGCTACCCGGACGCCCCCCATTATTTCTTCTTCTGCTCGATTGCCTTGTGATAGCAATATCTGCATCCCATAAGACCACCAGCCTGCTTTCCACAAATGACTGCATCCTCTGCGCCCTAACCTGCCGTCTCTCCTAGTGTGGATGACACGGGGTTTATAATCAGAATCTAATAGGAATACGTTCTCTTGGCAACCACCCAATCATCTTGAATGTGGGTGCGGAAGCGCATACAGGTGAGGGGTGTTTGCACAAGTCACCCTGTTTACTCTTCTCTCTTCTCTCTGTCCCATAGAGTTGAGAACATGCTCGCACACACACACACACACACACACACACACACGTGTGCGCACACACACACACACACACACACACACACACACACACACACACACACACACACACACACACACACACACACAGTATTAGGTAACCACAGCAGGCCGTCTTCAAGCCATCGGTGAGCTGCGATCGAACACGGCTCATCCATAATGCACAGGGAGGAAACACTATGCCCCCACCTCCTCTCCCCGTCACATCCTTCCTCTCTTTCCTCCTTTCCATACCGCTCTCCTCCACTAAAGGCAATGGGGGGGGGGGGGGGGTGAGATGGCTTTGATGTAGAGAAGCAGCATAATCAGAGAGACTGAATGTATATCTGTATGTGCGCCTGTAATAGAAGGGTTGTGCAGTTATCTCACACACACACACACACACACACACGTGTGTGTGCACACAAGAACACACATACCACATAGTCGTCAACCAACCCCATTCATCTCATGCCAAGCTCAGGCATGAGCCTTTCACAATGATGGATCTCCCTCCTCCTCTCCCGCTCAATTGTCCGACTCCGATTGCTCAGCCACTAAATCAATCATGCTCTCCAGGTAAACTGTGATACAAGACATGCGCGCACACACACACACGCACACAAAACGGAGAAAGGGGTTGTGGTACGGGGGAGAGGTTTGTACATCAGTTGGGTGTTAACTGCAAGGTTCTTCATCTGCTGGCTAAGCGCTGTGAAAAACTGTGGCTCCACTATCACCTGTAGTCCACTAGGAGAAAAGGGGAGGGGTGGGATGAAGGGTGAGGATTGGAAGAGAAGTGTCCCAGTTCCGTTGGAAAGAGAGAGCATGGCGGGTGTGTGTGTGTGTGTGTGTGTGTGTGTGTGTGTGTGTGTGTGTGTGTGTGTGTGTGTGTGTGTGTGTGTGTGTGTGTGTGTGTGTGTGCAAACAAACCAGAAAGCAGCTTCTAGTTGATAAAGGTAGACTCTTGCTTCTGATTCCTGGCCAGCCTGTTTTCTCTCCGTGAATCTCACTCGTTGTCTTTCAAACAGTCTTTCAACCTGTGTTCTGACCCATCTTCTGTGTCCCCAGCCCCTCCATCCACCTATTAATTCCCTCTCCCTGTCTCTATTTTTTCTCGCTCTCCGTCTCACTCTATTTATAGAATGCTCTCTATAACACACACACACACACACACACACACACACACACACACACACACACACACACACACACACACACACACACACACACACACACACACACACACACAAACAGAATCGCTTCTCTCTCCCCATTAGCTGTGTCCATGTTTAGACCATATGCGGGTTTTACTAACTTTCTGTAACTTTCTTTGTCTTTCTGTCTGCTCCGTCCCCCTCACCACCCGATATGAGATATGAGAGAGCTTTGCCAGTGACCGGTCTGTGCAGATGTGATAGTGCAGGTTGAATGAAATAAGGTTATCTGCAAAGGGGAAAGAACTGAGACCTTGCTAGATGCATCGACTCCTGCAGGCATTTATACTCAGTGCTCCGCTACAGAGAGACAGACGGACGGGCGGGCGGGCAGACAGAAAGACAGATGGGCAACTTAACAGGCAGTAGCTCCATAGGCAAGCCTTTTTTGAAAGGCAGGGACCAAAGTAGGGGGGCAGACAGACAGATGGACGAAGTCCTTCATCTCCCTCCTAATAGCCATTCAGTAGAGCGACAGATCATTCACTGACATCATTTCCAAACCTGTACACATCAATGGGCTGTGCTGCTTTTTATTCTAGGGAGCCAGGTGCACTATGATAAACCCCTCCTCATTTCCCCTCTATACCAGCCATCTGTCATAGAAATTCTGAATGACTAGAGGAGTCGCCCTTTATTAGACCTCTTGCTAAGTATTGTACCTTGTTGTTACCTTGTTTAAAAAGAAAGGGAAAAAATAGAGAACTGGACAGATGGATGCATAGTTGATGATAGTGGAGCGTTTTGCCTATTCGAGGTTTATGAATTGCTGAAGCTGCGGTCGAGAGAGGTGTTGTACATGGAGTTGATCAGGGACATAAACAAAGCAAGCAAAAGCCAATCTCATACGAAGAAACAAAAGCCCGACCTGAAGTCCCAGAGAAACGCTCTGGCGCTATGAAAAGAACCGTGCGTGTCCTTGGATCTTGAGAACTAGCAGCTGTCCGCTCGACAAAGGAGTCTCATAACAGCGACAAGCTGTGATAATGAAGTGGCCCACAGGAGCTGGCTGTCCTGTTCGACTTGGGGCCACTTTAGCGCTGATTGCCTAGCAGCAGTATCTAAGCAGAGCAGACCTGCAGCCTCTCAGGAGCTAAATGTTACTGCGCTGCACCGATGACTGCCGAGGATGATCTCACCTCTGGCTAGAGGCACACACACACACACACACACACACACACACACACACACACACACACACACACACACACACACACACAGAGCTAATGTAATTTATTGCCCACGCAATAGCAGGTAGCATTATTTTGTGATCATTCTTCTTCTTATTTTGTTCAGAATTGAGCTGGAGGCTTTCTAAGTGCCGAGGGCTTGATGCATACCGATATTTGTGTTTCAATCAGTGTCAAAATTAACGCGTTAATTTTTGCGATTAATTTGAAATATTTAACGCGTTCAACAACAAAAAAAGAAAAAAGAACGCAACACGCGAGTTGAGGCGCGCGCGCCACTGGGCTCAGCGCGCATCTGACGAGGTGTTCCCGGGGGAGTCGCGGAGGGAGGACGGAGCAAAGGAGGCGGAGTCTTCACAACTTATAACGGGACAAGTTCGTTATCGTTATTATATTTTTATGGTAATATTTTATATTTATTTTATCTCACATGATCTTTTCCACCATTGGCCTTCCGTGCCTGGCTGGCTAGCCTTGTTTCTATTGGTCCCCTGGTTATTCGTCACGGCAGCGCTGCGCAAAGTAGGGCGCAGTAGCGGCGCGCTGCAGCGAAAACCCGCCGCGCGGGAAATGATGGGGTTCAGACGTGGATGCGGTTTCAGGGCGACGTAATGACCGTCGTGAATCCGCCACACTTTAAATTCAACTCGCACTTGAACATGGAACACTTTTTTTGTTGTTAATTATAACTTATATTAGTGCAGACAAGAAATGATTGCTTTCTAAGCTGATAGCCTTGATGGTTTGGAAACCCAACCGTCACTTTAGCATACAGGCCTGGGTTTTGTTATTATTGTAACGTGCACGAATAACAAGACACGCTGGCCGCCAGTTCGCAGATCTGGCCGTTTAGTCTAGCGGTTAGCGATGCCTCCTGCGGTGCGGGCGATACGGGTTCGCGTCCCTCGCGTCACGCCTTTCAAGCTGACAGTCAGTTTTGATGCCCTTGATGGTTTTAGTGAAACTCAGTAGTTCACAGGAGAGAATCTGTTCAAAGTTAAAATAAAAGATGCTAATAAACAATATTTGGATTTAAATATACTTCCTTTGTGTTGCTTCTACATTAATTCTGTGATTTTTACATTTGAATGTCCATTATTACAAGCTTCAAGAAGAAAAAAGTGATTAATCGCGACTTATCAATGCAAATTCTGCGATTAATTGGTTAATTTTTTGTTTATCGATCGACAGCTCTAGTTCGATGATGTTGGGAGGAAGACGTCACAGTGACCCTGTTTACACTTGGTTTTAAAATGCGTTTTGCGCGCTCGGATCACAAGTGGACCCCGAGACACATCGCCGTTTACACCTGTATCTATCATGCATCTCTAAATGTGTCCTGATGACCGCTTGTGATCAGATTTCGGTGCTCCAAAGAAGATTTCCTGTTACGTCCTTGTTGGGGACACATAAGGACGCATTAGCGTTTACATACAAAACACATGTGGTCCAATGCGTCCCAGACCACCTCGGCAAGTGGTTTGAGTAACCGGTTCACAAAACGTTTTGGTGGTTGTTTACGCTTGTATTTAGCGCTGTCCGCTTGTGATCCGATCGCAGAAACGCATTTTAAAACCAAGTGTAAACGGGGTCAGAGTGAGTTTGGCTCACTTCTATGCAGATGTTATTGTCATGTAAAATGAATGCCACAATGTAAACCCAGCGGGATTGGGACGTATGGTCTAGATAAGGCTGCAAATAAGATCTCGGCTTATGTTATGAAGCAATACAATATCCGCATATTTTTACTTCAGCTGTATCCCGGTGAGGTTTGCATGTGAGCTCTGCGTGTGTGTGTATTTGTGTGTTTGTTGGCATCCAAATAATGAATCATGACATGTCGTAGTAAGATAGCGCATTGTGTGCACGCTTCATTAGTCACCCAATGTAGTGTACCAGGCTGCTCCACATAGACACATGTGGATACTGAGACACATAATACACACATGCATTACTTTACAGACAGCCAGAGCCCCAAGGCTCAACAAAACCACCATACATACCAAGTCAATGTTAACAGATCACGTAGCATCCAGAAGGGAAAATGTTTTGTAATATATGCACACCCATCAAAGTGTTGTTTGTGCTTGTATTTAAATGCAATAATAAGTTACATGGCTCTGCGCTGACTTTTTACCCCCAAGGAGTACATGTACTCCTAAATTAAACAAATTTAGGAGCCCACAAAGAAATTTAGGAGCACAGTGAAAAATGTTCAAGTAACACAGAGTTGAACAAACAACTGACTCATATTTTTACTGTGCGTGTGTGTGTGCGCTCTTTCTTCCTTGTGTGCAATCATGGTGTGAAAACCAGCGGAGGACTATGAATGTGGAACACCCTAGGATCTAGACATAAGGCATGGGCCTTAAAATATTAAAAACAACACTGACATAGTTTTTTAAAACACTGAAATGTGGAAACACGGCTTTTTAAATAAAATATTACAAGAGCTTTTTAAACATTTGAAGGGTTTTTTTTAAACGTTGAAGCACTGAAACAACTTTTTAAACATTGAACCAGTTTTGAAAATAACAGAAGTATTGGTTCTGCAATACAGGTTTTTTTTTTCTCACTGTGTGTGTGTGTGTGTGTGTGTACTAGAGGACACACATCTGTGCAATAGCACATACCACCATTTTAGCGATGTTTTTGCAGTACTTTTTAAATGCATCTGAGTGACTGACTGAGGTTACACTATTGGTCGGTCTGTCTCGCCACTTCCTGTATCCTTCATTTCAAATGAAAAGCCCTCTATCGTTTCATACATGGTAGGGAGTCTGGTTTCAGTGTTGTTCACCTCTCTCTCACTTGACACCAGTTGCGTCGCCACAGAAAACTCTACTGTGATTGGAGCATTGCGGCTTGCAGAATGTGGGACTTGTAGTTTTTGAACGATTAGCAGCAGGGCGAAAATTATTGTGGGTTGTAATGTTTTGGCGGCACAGTGGTGCAGTGGTTAACACGGTTGCCTCACAGCAAGAAGGTCCTGGGTTTGAGCCCCGGGGTAGTCCAACCTAGGTGGTTGTCCCGGGTCGTCTTCTGTGTGGAGTTTGCATGTTCTCCTGTGTCTGCGTGGGTTTCCTCTGGGGGCTCTAGTTTCCTCCCACAGCCCAAAGACATATAGTTTGTAGTTCAGGTGAATTGGCCGTACTAAATTGTCCCTATGTGTGTGTGTCAGCCCTGTGGTGGTCTGTCGGCCTGTCCAGGGTGTCTCCCCGCCTGCTGCCCAGTGGCTGCTGAGATAGGCTCCAGCATCCCCGTGACCCTGAGCAGGATAAGCGGTTTGGATAATGGGTGGCTGTACTGTCTTTTCAGACAGAGAGCGATTGATGCACCTAGAGGCGAGCGGACAGGTAGGGAGGCACAGGCAGTCTGTTTGGCGGAGCAACAAACAGACACAATCTCGTGTCATGCACACGCCCGCCCGCCGCTTGAGTTGAATTGTCTTGAACTTTTTTTCTACACGACGCGCAGTGTCACCCCAAAAAACAGACGAGAGACGGATCCTTACCACGCGAGTTCCCTGAGATATGTTTTCTAAACTAAACTCAACTCAACTCACTAGTAAACTAACTGAGCTAATTTGAAAATAGAACGTACTGTGGTGAGCCGATGTGGAAGAATGAGTGGAGAGGCACAGATCTCTTTTAAATCGCAACCCCTGTGCCCCATACACCACCGCACCACCCCAGGAGTGCTCTTTTATTCACACAATGGCCAGAACGGACAACAAGGTAATGATGCCCCCCATGTCACAACTGGCGACATCAGTCTAAGTCATGATCCTAAGGTCGGTCAGTCAGGTACAGCCCTCTACCCAGTCCAAGTCAAACCCCCAAACAAACAACACAATAACCAAAACATGAACATTTAAACACAAATTTACCATGAAAACTCTACACCAACAGTCACATGAGCCCCTGCGCTCCCCCAGCGTGGAGCTGCTGAAGGTGGAAGCAACCGCCTCCCCCGGTCATTACATTATATTTTAATATTCCTGCGATTTCAGGCGGCAGCCGGGAACCGCCGCAGCTGGGGCGTGAACCTGGGTCGCCCGCACCACGGGCGACTGCGCTTACCAGTCGACTAAAGGCTCTTGACTCGTTAGCGAAGGGCTAGCGAGTCTAGTCATCCGTGGTCATTACACTATGATGCTTTAGCCTATAAAGAAAATACTATTGTACCGGTAGGGATACAGTAGTGCACAGAAGCCGTTTCCATGGTTACCACACACAGAGCGCCTGGTGTGTACTCGCGGAGCGCTGGTCTACTCTGCTGATCCAAGCGGGTATGCAGACGGGGTGTTGCTTACCGTCTGAAAAGACCATTTCTCGCACACTGTGCTCGTAAATCATATTTCTGGTTTGCACATATCTACTATGTTTAGGGGCAAATGCGAATGAAATGCTTATCCTGTGATTCCTGGGTTACACCCATGCCAAGCGCACAACAGTGTGTCCTCAATTTGTGAGTTTAAAAACTCAAATTCAAACAATACACTCATATGGAAAGACCCCTGCGGATTAAAACATGATAGTGTTCTTGCTGATTCAGGACTCCCTCAGAACAACTTGCTCTGACTTAAAAAAAAGTGTTAATCAGCAAATCTCTGAAAAATTGAGCGTTGGATCGTCCCAAATCCTACACGCCCCAACCGCGCCCAAAGGAAGATTTATATGAAGTCACAGCTCAGCCAATACAAATTACAGTAATAAACTGTGAAAAATTATTTCTGCAGCGCTGGGGCGTGATCACATACAATGCTCCTTTTTCATAACAAAACACTAGGCATGTCTGTGAGCGTCCTTTGTGCACAGATGACAAGAGTGCAAGAACCTAACTAAGGCCATGTTAGTGCCGAGGGAACACACAGTTTGACAACAAGGCGTGACGGTGTATCAGTGGGCCGCTTATTAGAAGGGAATTTCTTGACCGCAGCGTTTTGTCCACAACATTTTAACAATATCAACATTGCTACCGTTTCTTATGCTAGCTGATTACCTAATCACGCTCTGTTTGCAAGCATTCACTAAAAGTGAAGTAGTCAACGTAGCGGTAACATTACTCATCGCACATCTGCATGAGGAAACTCACTCCTCCATACACTGTTCATTTTTTTCTCTGTCATGGTCAGACAGTCAGGGATGCTCTGCTAATAACTGTTTTGTTGTGTGTAGGACAGTTGTTCAGGTGTTGGTCCCTCCTCTTGAGTGATTTCATTGGTTGGTTGATCAGAGGGCGACATTGACGAGTGGTGCGGTATGGCTAAAGTTGAAACATGTTCAAAAGGCGTCCCTTAATTAATGCAGGGCACATCATTTGGTGGCGTCTGCGTCTACCAGACTATTGAAAACAACTGGAAAGAAAGAAAGAAAGAAGCAGATGTGTTCAAATTAGCATTGTTTTTTTTGGCCTTGGGATCCCCCGGGAGGAGCTGGAGGGCATTGCTGGGGAGAGGGACGTCTGGAGTGCCCTACTTAGCTTGCTGCCACCGCGACCCGACCCCGGAGAAGCTCCTGATGATGAATAAATGAATGTTTTGGCTTTCTTCCCCCTTTTTCTCCCCAGTTGTATCCGGCCAGTTACCCCACTCTTCCGAGCTGTCCTAATCTCTGCTCCGGCCCCTCTGCTGAGCCGGGGAGGGCTGCAGACCACCACATGCCTCCTCCGATACATGTGGAGTCGCCAGCCGCTTCTTTTCACCTGACAGTGAGGAGTTTCACCAGGGGGACGTAGCGCGTGGGAGGATCATGCTATTCCCCCCCAAACAGGCGCGCCGACCAACCAGAGGAGGCACTAGTGCAGCGACCAGGACATATACCCACATCCGGCTTCCCATCCGCAGACACGGCCTATTGTATCTGTAGGGACTCCCGACCAAGGTAACACGGGGATTTGAACCGCCGATCCCCGTGTTGATAGGCCGCCACGCCATCCGGACGCAGGAGACCTTATGCACCATATCCAATTTCAGTCCTTCTCGAACGGTTATCCCAAGTGTGGGGTGTACATTTTGACCTAGAACTGCCGTCTTCATGTTTAGACTTCCTGCCGCACATCCTACAAGCAAAAACAGACTGTTATTGCTCAGCCATGCACAAAGAGGAACATGAGGTCCAGCAAACACCAAGACATTTAGCAAAAAAACAACTTTTAATATCATGGAATTACAACTCAAATTTACCATGATAGACTGCTGTAGCATTATATTTGCTTTAAATGAACCTTTTTTTAAACTCAATGAGAATTATAATTGTCCCTGTTGACTCACATTGCGAAACAAGGAGCTGCATGTCGAGTATGGAGGACAGGATAGACAAATGTGGAAATGAAGCCTACCCATCAACAACATTGATGGTGAGTAGAAAAAACTCTGAACCAACCCTCTAAATACATGTTCTATGGGGTTCATGCATATTCTATGTTTCTTTATAGGTGGGCTTGGAGATGGGTTAAATTCTTGTTGGACTAGATTGCAGTAAATAGGCTGTTTTGTCCACATGAAAATGCATTTGCCATGCATTAAACTTTTGGAATTACTTAAATATGATGAACAGGGATATTTTGTATGCATGTATCGCAAACTAATGCATACACATTCACTGCATGTACTGTATTTGTGTACGCAGAAATGTCTGCCTTGAGCAAATTATTTTAAAAATTATGAGCATCCACCTGTCTGTCATTCTGTCTGTACTTGTCTCTCTGATTTAAAAAAAAAAAAGAACAACAAAATACATTAACAACAACAAGGTATATGGTGGTCTTGTGTCTTTACAAAACAATGTCATATTTGAGAGAATTGTCTGTGTGTGTGTGTGTGTGTGTGTGTGTATGTGTGTGTGTGTATGAGAGAGAGAGAGAGAGAGAGAGAGAGAGAATCTGAAATGCATGTCTTAATTCAAGTTGAATTTAATCAGTCAATTATCTAAAAAAGAAAATATAAGATTTGTTCAACACATTCTCCCACACAGTCGTCCACAATCCTGCGCCAGCGTGCAAATGTCCCCTGTTTGTGTTCTCCTGTTTTGATTTTGCTAAAGATAGGCACTAATTGACAAACGGAAAGTAGATTAAGGAATCAAGTTTAAAGGCTAGGCTTTGCCAGTCATTGTTGCTGCATTCAGTAGTGCACCCTGGAGAGCAATGATGTGTAGCTCATAATTTCAGCTACGTGTCTTCTTGTCCATCAGCATGATGCTAGAAATCAATGTTATGAGTAGGCAGTATAGCCCTGAGCCCACTAAATCATCATACACCTGTCAGCCAAAACATTAAAACCACTGACAGGTAAGTGAATAACATTGATTATCTCGTTATAATGGCATCTGTCAAGAGGTGGGATATATCAGGCAGCAAGTGATCAGTCAGTTCTGGAAGTTGATGTGTTGGAAGCAGGAAAAATGGGCAGGCATAAGGATGTGAGTGACTTTGACAGGGGCCAAATTGTGATGACTAGACCACTGGGTCAGAGTATCTCCAAAATGGCAGGTCTTGTGGGGGGTTCCCGGTATGCAGTGGTCAGTACCTACCAAAAGTAGACAACCCGTGAACCAAAGACAGGATCATGGGCGCCCAAAGCTAATTGATGTGCATGGGGAGTGAAGGTTAGCCCATCTGGTCTGATCCCACAGAAGATCCCTACTGTAGCTCAAATTGCTGAAAAATGTAATGCTGGTTATGATAGATGGGTGTCAGAACACACAGTTTATCACAGCTTGCTGTGTATGGGGCTGCATAGACGCAGACCGGTCAGAGTGCCCATGATGACCCCTGAACACCACCGAAAGTGCCTACAATGGGCACGTGAGCTTCAAAACCAGACCTTGGAGCAATGGAAGAAAGTGGCCTGGTCTGATCAATTACATTTTCCTTTACATCATGTGGATGGCTGGGTGCCTGTGCATCGTTTACCTGGGGAAGAGATGGCACCAGGATGCACTATGGGAAGAAAGCAAGCCAGCGGAGGCAGTGTGATGTTCTGGGCAATGTTCTGCTGGGAAACCTTGGGTCCTGGCATTCATGTGGATGTTACTTTGACATGTACCATCTACCTAAACATTATTGCAGACCAGATGCACCCCTTCATGGCAACAGTATTCCCTGATGGCAGCAGCCTGTTTCAGCAGGATAATGTGCCCTGCCACCCTGCACACATTGTTCAGGAGTGGTTTGAGGAACATGACAAAGAGTTCAAGGTGTTGCCTTGGCCTCCAAATTTCCCAGCTCTCAACCCAATCGAGCATCTGTGGGATGTGCTGGAAAAACAAGTCCGATCCATGGAGGCTCCACCTCGCAACTTACAGGACTTAAAGGATCAGCTGCTAACGTCTTGGTGCCAGATACCAGAGAACACCTTAAGAGGTCTTGTGCAGTCCGTGCCTTGACGGGTCAGAGTTGTTTTGGTGGCACGAGGGGGACCTACACAATATTAGGCAGGTGGTTTTAGTGTTTTGGCTGATCAGTGTACAGCTGCTGTGTAGTCACACTCTTTCTTTAGGGTCTGCGTCTTGTCATCCTGGGGTGTAATGATTCGCACATCCTGCTGAACTACTCTCGGTTTCAAAATGTCGGACTTTTATATAGCGTCTTGTCATATCCCCTCACCCTGCTCACCCTCCTCTCCAACAGCTCCTCTCTTCCTCCCAGCAGTACACTACAGTAACTTAGGCAGCACATTTACACAGACACACACACCGTCAACTGAACAGTCTTTCTCTCACACTCTCGCTCAACATCCTACAGTATGAAAATCAGCTTGTTGCCATGGATATCAGGCACCTCATCAAATTCACCTTTGTAGCTTGGTGCATGTGTTTTCCTGTGTGTGTGTGTGTGTTTGTATGTGTGTGTGTGTGCGTGTGCATGTGTCTGTGGGTTTGTCTGTATCGAGGTGTAGCCAAATAGCTGTTTGCATCAGTGTCCCACTGCTGGTCCTCTGGCTGTATTACTGTCTTTTTAGGACCCTGTGGTTTGTGTACACTGAGGACAAAAACTGAGTTTTAGAGGTTGGATTTTTTTGTTTGTGTGGTAGTTTGTGTCTGTATTTGAATTCATGTTTGTAGATTTTTGTGTTTGTGTGTATGTTGGTTTATATGTATGTGTGCATTTCAGTAGCGAACCATAACTCTTAAACCTTGGCCCTCTGACCACCCTTCCCTTGTCAGGGGAAAAAAAAAGGAGCAAACTAACAGCCTAGCTTACTGTGTCCTCTCCTATAGTACTGCAGAAGTTGCCTACGACAATTTCAGCTCTGAAACAAAAATTAAGACGCTAGTCCAGCCTTGGCAATGCAATGAGCAAATAACACAGAGCGTTAGTTATCACCAAAACAAAAAAAAACCCTCATTTCTAAAGCAAACCGCAAATTCTCCTTACGAATAATTGCATCATCACACAAGCTGTGTGTGAACTTAAGCGTAATATGGTGACAACGGGTCTGGGTGCAAAACGCATGACAGCCACCCCTCCTACCACAAAAAACCAACAAAAGCTCATGTAAGCCTACACATCATGACAGCGTGCACACAGCTGAGCAGCCATTAGCGACGGACACTTCAGAACCATGGACAGTGAGCAGCGATCTTGTTGGGAACCCAACACCACAAATAAGCAATGTTGTTAATGAATAATATTATCAGACTGGCACAGCAGCCTATTAAATACATATGTTACGGCAAATGTGCATAATGACCCTTTTCCCAAATAAACCTTAACATATGTATACAAAATGTGGCAGCGGCAGGAATGAAAGTTGGCACGGCGGCCTATTAGCTCTTAAATAAATTAAGCTCTGGCGTAGGTGTAACTTTGCCAGTTAACTCCAACTTTTCATTAAAAAACACCGTGGATAATAAATTCGCAACAATGTCCTCCTCACTAGCGGTAACGTTTACTCACGGCTTCCGTCATGAACCAACAGGCTACCTCGCTAGCTAGTTTATCCTTGGGGTTTTTCCGCTCATCATCCCTGTTCCCTAGTAGCGGGCGGAACTTGTCATAAAGTTAGCGATAACAATCCCACCGATTTAGAGAGAAGATACCATTGGTCAATTTTACTGTCATTTGAAATTACCGAGACCTCTGTAAAATTATAGCTGGACCACCAATCAAAGAGCTGAAAGCATAGCGTTTTCTTCCTAGCAACCACAGAGGTAGCAAAATTCTGATAGGGAGACAAAGGAGCTTCTTTCGTTTAACCCTTCACATTCCAACACAAACTGAATATGTTTGAAGGGCTCATTTCCTCAAAAACATTTTGTTTAGATATCGTTTGTCAAATTATGAATTGATAAAATAAAACTGTAACTAATGACTTTTTAAATATTATTTTTAGAATCTCTTAGGCCCTCACTCGAGGGCCTAGGGCGCCCTGATGGTTCCCCTCTGGTGCATTTGTGTTTTGCCCCTATCATTAGAAGGCATTTATCTAGCATATTGATTTCTGAGCTGTGGAGAGCTGATAGATGCCAATGCTCTCTTTGCCACTTGAAGGACAATTAGTCATGAACCAGCACAGACACTCAAGGCAATCTCACAAACAAATATACACACGCCCGCCTGTGCGGGGAGACACACACACACACACAGACACACACAGACACACACACACACACACACACACACACACACACACACACACACACACACACACACACACACACACACACACACACACACTGCTATTAGGTAATCCACTCGAAAATTCAAGGTAATGTTCACTGCCATCATAAATACTCTGGTAGGGTCTCTTTAATAAGTGAACTTTCTGCAACATCTGGCCAAATTCATCCCCTACCTCTCATGGGCAAGTACTATCAAACCCACATTCAGCTGCTCTACCTGTAAATCACATCTCATGCCGTCTAACACTCAGACACCGTAATCTTGTTTCCAAAGTATCCTGCTGGGTAAATTATGACAATCTTATTACAATTACACAAACTGTAATTTCGTCCCCGCATCCCCTTTCCTCCAAATTTGGTCTGCTGAATATGAGATCACTGTCAAACAAATCATTTATCTGTCAAGATTTTATTTTCTCCCAAAATCTAAACTACTTCTTTATCACTGGGTCATGGCTTAACCCTAATGACCCTTCCCCTCTCATTGGAGCCCCTCCTTCAGGCTACTCTCACTTTCAGCGACCCAGGTTACATGTACAAGGTGGTGGAGTTGCCGTAATTCATAAAAATGCCCTAAGTGCTCCATTATTTCTCTAGACCCCTTTTCATCTTTTTGTGATAGATTGCACCCCGTCGGCCCCCTGCCTACAAGTTTACAGACCCCCTAAGCCCAATATTGATTTTATCAGGGAATTCTATGATCTCCTTCCCCATATTGCTCTGAAATATGACAACATTCTCATTCTTGCAGATTTCAGCATCCACATTTGCTGTCCCTCTGATGACATGATCTGTGATTTTATGAATTTGCTTGAATCCTTTCCTCTCCAACAATCTGTGAATGGCCAAACCCATAATAAAGGCCACACCGTAGATTTAGTTCTCTCCTCAGGTCTCTCTATCTCCAACCCTGTGATAGAAGATTTTCACCTATCTGATCACAAGGCAATCATTTTTGACCTTGATTTGCCTACATGCTTTTCCTGTCCGCCCTGCTCTTCTCCGTTCCTGCACTCTAAATTCTTCCACTGCCACTAAGTTTGCAAAAGCTTATAGAGAGGCTCCCATCATTGCCAGTATTGAGATTGCACCATCTCATGTGCGCTGAGAGGAACTTGTCTCTTTATTTGACAGTATCTTTATGGCCACCCTCGACTCTGTTGCACTGGTTAAAATTAAAACACGTAAGCCTTTGGCCTCACTGTGGCTTAATAACAATATTAGAGGAATAAGGAGAGCAGGGCAGAGGTGGAAGTGGGATAAATTGCAGATTACATTTCAAATTTTGAAGGATCTCTTTGATAAATACCAGCTGACTGTCAAAAAATGCTAGGGCTCATTCCTTTTCTGATCTTACTGACAAAAAATGCCATGATCCCAGGGTACTTTTTAGTATGTTAAACTTTGTCACCTCCTCTACTCCCACTTCCTGCTTAGAAGCATCTGTCTCTAAATGTGAGGATTTCCTAATCTTCTTTAGAGATAAAGTACTTGAAATCAGAGCTAGTATTATTCCATCTGTAAATAGTCTATCTATCTATCAGAGAACACTGCAGTTCTAAATTCCCTTATCTCCATCGCTTCACCAGAACTTCATCATAGTATCTCTTCTATGAAGACCTCCGTCTGTTCTCTTGACTTTATTCCAACTAGAAGTTGAAAGAAGTTATTGGCACCATTGGCCCCAGTATTCTTTCAATCGTCAATAGCTACTTGGAAACCAGTCATGTTCCCCAATCTTTCAAACATGCAGTTGTCCAGCTACTGTTAAAAAAAACAAAAAACAGAATCTAGATCCTTCAGTCCTTAATAATTACAGACCAATCCCTAAACTTCCTTTCTTTCTACAATCCTTAAAAAAGTTTTTTTTAAACAACTGTTGTCCCACCTGCCTTAAAATTGCATTTTGGAAAATTTCAATCTGCTTTCAAAGCTCTTCACAGTACTGCGTCTGCATTACTAAGAATAACTAATGATCTTCTAGCTGCTGACTCAGGTAACTGCTCCATCGTCTTGCTACTAGATCTATCTGCAGCCTTTGACACAGTAGATCATTCTATTCTCATTTACAGATTAAACCAATGGGTTGGGATCTCTGGTTCTGCTTTAAATTGGCTTTCTTCATTTTATCCAACAGTTCTCTGTACTTCTGACCTGGAGAAAGTCATCCATGGTTTCATATCCTCTTGCCTTGATTACTGCAGCTCATTATATTTTGGTATCACTCGGTCTTGTTTATTCCGTCTCTAACTAGTTCAGAATGCAGCAGCAAGAGTTTTAGCAAGATCAAAAAAGAGGGAGCACATGAATCCCACTCTTGCCTCCCTACACTGGCTGCCCGCTAGCTACATGACTGATTTTATAATCCTGATGTTTGTCTACAAAGTGTTAAATGGTGTCACCCCCTCCTACATTACAGAACTCCTGTCCCCATATCACACTGTAAGAGAGCTGATATCATCTGACCAAAGACTTCTGTCTGTCCCAAGATCCAGGACAGAGTGTTATGGGGACAGGGCCTTCTGTATTGCTGCTCCAAAACTATGGACTTCTCTTCCTCCCACCATCCAATTCTACCCAACTATTGAGAGTTTCAAGAGTCATCTTAAAACACTCGTTTACTCATTAGCTTTTAACTGTGCCTCACTCAACCAGCTCAGGTATTTCTCCTGCTGTGTCTGTAGGCCTGTGTCGTCATTATGGACTCTATGTGTCCATGTGCTGTTACTATTATTTATTATTATTATTATTATTATCATCATTATTACTATCATCACTCTGATTTTTCTTCTCGTGTTTTTTCCCTCCTTTCTTTTGTTTTCCACTGTGTGTGCTGTAAAGTTCTACATAAGTAAAGCTGAGTGTTGGAAATAGTTTTATGGGTATTTATGTTTTCTCTATTTGCATTATGACTGCAGTCTAAAGCAGGTTAGTTTTTATGTAAGAGTGACACATGAGGAAAGAAATTAGTAAATATGGATTGTTGTGTGTTTTTGTGTGTGTGATTTCAGAATTCTCGTTAAATTTTGATAATTTTTACCCTGTGGATTCACCTCTGGCCCCCTGCTCTCTACAAAAGAAATTTCCCATTTACAAAATATTCTTTAAACACACACACACAAACAAATTGGTTCATGCACACGTTTCTCCTCTGTCTCTGTCTTCCCATCCCTTTGTCCCTGTCTTGCGCTCTCTTCCTCCTCATCTTTCTCTTTCTTACCATCGGTCTCTCTCCGGTCTCTCTTTCTCTCTCTGTCTGTCTGTCTCCCCAGAGTGTGTCTTTGTTGTGGAAATGTCTCAGTGGAAAGTGTACGTGTTTGGAAACCTCCAATGTAACATGAATAGGGGTATCCTTTCCACTTGTACCTATGTATCAACACACACACACACACACACACACACACACACACACACACACACACACACACACACACACACACACACACACACACACACACACACACACACACAAATTACCATCTGATTGTCTTAAATTGTTAAATGTACTGGCTTTAAATGGTTCATTTCGGGGTGCCTTGGGGCTTGGGTAGTTATGAAAATTCCACAATCATTCACAAGTTGAGAGAGCAAAAAGACCAGAAATGCACAGTGCTTGTTAATGGGAATTTCAGAATACTGCCTTTGACAATGTAACCATGGCAACTCTATCAGTTGGACCAGCATCAGCTGTGCAAGTGTTGACTTTGTTATTCATCAACAATCTCACTCTTCACTATGTTGAAAACTCAACATATTGAGTCAGAAAAGTTACCAAGTGACCTTGCCATCTGGTGTGCAGTAGTGTGAGATTCTTGTTCAATTTGGGAGCCAAGTGGAGAGGATTACATGCTAAATGAAGGTTGATTTATGCTTGTCTGACGGCACATCTGTCAGCCATCACTCAACAGCAATGAAAAAGCTCAACAGCACCTAGCATTGTTGCTTTGCTGAAGATTTAAACAAGGCGCTATCCTACATGACCACAAAATTTGGCAGGCCAAATTGGCTAGAATCAAAATCCTGTTTATTGCCAAGAACAAGATTATACAAGGAATTTGTCTTGGTATTGTAGCGAATTCGGGAGACAACGCAACCACAGGAACTGCCGTGGCCGGGAAGCGAACCTGTATTGCCCGCACCGCAGGAGGCATCGCTAACCGCTCGACTAAAGGGTCAGACCCGCGAGCCAGCGGCCAGCGTGTCTTCTTATCCATGCACGTTACAGTATGTTGGTGCAAGAGGGGAAAAACAGTTACTAGTAAAGATAAAAGTTAGAAATGATAAATAAAAAAATATATACAAGATGAAATAAAATGAAAATAAAAGTAAGGAGCAATAAGGTGCAGTCAACACCGGTTCAGAGTTGACCATGAGACCATGTGGCAGCCCCTGATGCCCAGCATTGGGTAGCAGGAGCTGTATATACAAAAAGTTAAGTGCACATTTTAAGAAGTTATTTACAGGGTAGTGCAGGTTTTATGCAGGATGTCCATATACAGAGAGCACAGTAGGGAAGGTAAAAGGGGTGGGGGGTGGATGGATGGCAATGTCAGGATCTGCGGGTGTCTGGGGGCTTGTTAGAAAGACCTACCCCTGTAGGGAAGAAGCTGTTCTTGTGGCACAAGGTTCTGGTTTTTATAGACCTTAGCCTCTAGCCAGAGGGGGGTGTTTTGAAGAGACCATGGCCTGGGTGGTACGGGTCAGCCATTATCTTTCCTGCTCGCCTCAGTGTCATTGAGGCGTACAGGTCCTGAAGGAATGGCATGTTGCAGCCAATCACCCTCTCAGCAGGGCAAATGATATGCTGCAGTCTGCCCTTGTTCTTGGCAGTGGCTGCAGCATACCAGATAGTGATGGAGGAGGTGAGGATGGACTCAGTGATGGTGGTGTAAAAGTGCACCACCATTGGCTTTGGCAGGGTGAACTTTTTCAGCTGCCACAGGAAGTACATCCTCTACTTTGCCTTCTTGGTGACCGAGCTGATGTTCAGCTCCCACTTGAGGTCCTGTGTAATGATGGTGCCCAGGAAGTGGACAGATTTCACAGTGTCGACTGGGGAACCACACAGGGTGACGGGAGCGGGTGGCCGGGTGGGGCTGGGTACTTTCTTAAGTTCACAACCATCTTAACTGTCTTTGGAGCGTTGAGCTCCGAGTTGTTTTGGTCGCACCAGGACACCAGATGGTCAATCTCCCACCTGTAGGTCGACTCATCCCCACCAGAGATGAGCCCAATAAGGGTGGTGGCATCAGCAAACTTCAGGAACTTGACTGACTGGTGACTGGAGGTGCAGCTGTTCATATACAGAGAGAAGATTAGAAGTGAAAGGACACAGCCTTGAGGGGAACCCGTGCTGACGGTCCAGTAGTCAGAGACGTGTTCCCTCAGCTTCAAGTGCTGCTTCCTGTCAGATAGGAAGTCAGTGATCCACCTGCAGGTGGTGACAAGCACGTGCAGCTCAGAGAGCTTGTCCTGCAGCAGATTTGGAATGATAGTGTTGAGGGCAGAGCTGAAATCCACAAATAGGATACTGGGGTAGGTTCCTGCTGAGTCCAGCTGCTTGATGATGAAGTGGATCACCATGTTTACTGCATCACCTACAGACCTGTTGGCTCTGTAAGCAAACTGCAGGGCGTCCAGGAGTGGGTCAGTGATAGTTCTAAGGTGGGACAGAATAAGGCGCTGAAAAGACTTCATTACCATAGAGGTCAGGGCGATGGGTCTGCAGTCACTGAGTCCTGTGGTGGTCCTTGGTTTTTTGGGGACGGGGATGATGGTGGAGGTCTTGAAACATGCTGTTACATGGCATACCTCCAGTGAGTTGTTAAACATTTCTGTGAACACTGGAGACAGCTGATATTTGGGGGGGGGGGGGCAGAATCTGGTCCAGCTGCTTTGCAAGGGTTCTGTCTCTTGAACAGGCTTGTTAATGTCCCTGTCCAGTATGAAGAGTCATCCTTGTGGTAGGGGAGGAGGGGGCCTCTTAAGGTGGGCAGTTGTGGAGAGGCCTGGGCCCTTGCTGAGTGGGGGAGCTGCTCAAAATGAGGGATAATTTATGATGCAAAACAGAAAAATTATTACAGCTGATATTGAGGAAAAGTGTTTAGACACCTACTCTTTTGTCAAATGTGTGTGTTTGTGTGTCTGGGTGTGTTCATCCCTGCATATATCAAACCTCGGTGATGCTTGCATTGAGCTTTTCTATTGAGCCTAATTGATATCCTCACGAGATATAAAGAATACAAAACCTATTGCTTCAAGCAATACGTTGTCTACCATGGATGTCTAGTCACACATTAACATAAACGCCAGTAAATTTTATATTTGTTTGAAGGAAAAGGGTTCCCTTAACAAAGTTAAGTATTAAGGCAACAAAGAATTCAAATGATCCCAAACATGTTTGATGGATGTGCTAAGACAATGTTTAAAGCACTGGAACACAAACACTTAAACCAAATCAAAATGAAATGCACCAAAACAATCCTCTCTACCATTAGACATCAAAATCGTCATCATACTATAATAAGATTTCTTTATGCCGTGTGGTAGCTGCTGCCGAGGTGTGGAGTAGTCTGCACCTCACCGGCAACGAAAACACCGATGTGCTTGATGATACACGGCAAATAGTAATGTTGTGGTTAAATATTCATACCTTAAGACATATGCCACATTCGGGGGTTCACCTTCACATCATCATTACCTTCGTGACACATCGTCCCATTGTGATCACCTGTAAATACCCCTGACCTTCATCTGTAAGTACCCCCTTTGTATATTGCTATATCTGCAAACATCTGTAATGTTGAAAATCTGATGATAGGGTAACAGGCCAGACGTGGTGAGTATGGAGTGTCCGGGTAGCGTAGGGGTCTATTCCGTTGCCTACCAGCATGGGGATCGCCGGTTCGAATCCCTGTGTTACTTCCGGCTTGGTCGGGCGTCCCTACAGACACAATTGGCCGTGTCTGCGGGTGGGAAGCCAGATGTGGGTACGTGTCCTGGTCGCTGTACTCGCACCTCTTCTGGATGGTCGGGGCGCCTGTTCGAGGGGGAGGGGGAATTGGGGGGAATAGCGTGATCCTCCCATGCGCTACCTCCCCCTGGCGAAACTCCTCAGTCAGGTGAAAAGAAGCGGCTGGGATGCCACATGTATCAGAGGAGGCATGTAGTCTGCAGCCCTCTCCGGATCAGCAGAGGGGGTGGAGCAGCAGCTGGCACGGCTCAGAAGAGTGGGGTAATTGGCCAGATACAACTGGGGAGAAAAAAAAAAGGGGGGGTTGTGGTGAGGATGTTTTGCAACTGAAGTGGGTGACAAAAGGCAACTTGTATTACTGGAAGAAAAACTCAAGCACTGGCACATTGGAGTTGGCCCTACGGTGCAGTTGTAAATTATAAGAGTTAAATCAATTGGCTGATTTTCATTTATTCTCTTTCCTTCTGTTTGTCCCCCCTCCCGCCCCAGCCCGCTCTCTTGGGATTTGCTTCCGATAAGAATTACAGGCTGACTGAGAGAATAAATGACACGGACCCAATAGACAGACAGAAAAAAATACTAGAGAGAGATTTATGGGTGCCGCCGGCCTATCTGCCACCTTTATGGTCTCATTAGTCTGTCATAGCTTAGCCATCAATATTTATGCTGGAGTGAATTACTGTTAAACTATGAGAGGTCCAAACTACTAAGCAATTTGATTGCTCAGATTGCCAAATCGGCATGCCAGCGACAAGCCCATAACCCCAGCTCACAATTATTTATGAAAGGCAGAGTCGCCATTAGTGTGCTTGGTACTTGCGGTAATCTTAGATGGTTTTTAAGAGACGGATATCGCTGGGAGGTGACGTGATGATGTCACAGTTTGGGCCTTTGTGTCTCAGGTATCCTGGCTCTGATGAGCAAAGACAGCCCGAAGCAAAGAATAATCTAAGATTACGTTGACATCCCAAAATAAAGTGGTTTAAATTGCAAAAATGAGAGCTTTCTTGTAGATTTGACTGTCAACTTCCAACTTCAGTTTATTTAAAGTGCACATCACCCAAAGAGTCTCTGTACACTTCAAAAGGCAGGAAAAAAAAAGAAAAAAGATTTAAATAGCCCATTAAAGGTCTGGAACAATATAAGGCAAATATAATCACTTGTGTAGATAAATATTAAACATGAATAAAAGGTTGATGGCTGTGATTTAATGCCATCTGACAATAGTAAATATGGCGGAAGAAACAAAACGACAAAGGATTTTTGTTTTGGGATAATTTTCAAAAATTTTATTTTTTCTATTATGGTCCTACTCGAGAGAGGATAACGTCCCCTTTTTTAGCTCCTGTCTGTAGTGTTTGTGTGTGTGTGTGTGTGTGTGTGTGTGTGTGTGTGTGTGTGTGTGTGTGTGTGTGTGTGTGTGTGTGTGTTTAGTAATTTGGAGCAACCTCTTGGAAACAATGGGATTAGCAACGGTTGTATAAAATTCCTGACAGCGCAGAGGGCTTGTGGTTTTACCGCCATAAAACTAACGGGACCCGTTCGACACACCATTTAATACACCATGATGACGAACCCCGAATGATAGACGCGCCGAGAGGAGCGCTAGACGCACAATAACGGGGGAAATAAGTAGGGCGCGGGTCCATTTTTACGCCTTTATTGCCTCATTTGCCTGCGTAGCATCAGTCCATCACTGCATGTCAATCAACATGTGAGCCGGAGCGGGAGCCTCATATCCATCCGGCTGGGTTCGTTCTCCTCTGGGGTCCCCGGGCCGATATAACTCGCCATCTCGGCTGCCGCTGAACACACAGCAGGAATTGCTTTGGGTCACAATAGGAGCAGTAAATAAAGCAACGCGTCACCTTATTAAACAGAAGATGCCATCTGAAATGGGATATGTAAATGGTGGAAATGGTGTGCGCTTAGGCGTGTCTGTGTGTGCTCGTGTGTGTGTGTCTGTGTTCCCAGGTGTGTCTTTTGTGTGCAAATGGGTTCTCACATTTGTGCGTGCGTGTCGGGGTGTGCATGCATTCTGAAAATCTCTGCTGTTTGTGCTTTTTGTCTGCTGGTATTAGTGTGTACGTGTTCACAGGAGTGTGTGTGTGTGTGTGTGTGTGGCTGACAACTTCGGGCTGATTTACAACAGAGATGTAGCTCGGAGCCAGGGATATCATCCTCTGTCTACCCCCTCCCCTTTTCTCCCCAGTTGTATCTGGCCAATTACCCCACTCTTCCGAGCCGCCCCGGTCGCTGCTCCACCCCCTCTGCCGATCCGAGGAGGGCTGCAGACTACCACACGCCTCCTCCCATACATGTGGAGTCGCCAGCCGCTTCTTTTCACCTGACAGTGAGGAGTTTCGCCAGGGGGACGTAGCGGGTGGGAGGATCACGCTATTCCCCCCCAGTTCCCCCTCCCCCCTGAACAGGCGCCCCGACTGACCAGAGGAGGTGCTAGTACAGCGACCAAGACACATATCCACATCCGGCTTCCCACCCACAGACATGGCCAATTGTATCTGTAGGGACACCCGACCAAGCTGGAGGTAACACGGGGATTCGAACCAGCGATCTCCGTGTTGGTAGGCAATGGAGTAGACCCCTCCACTACCCGGACACCCTCACCCTCTGTCTATTTCTGTCTTATGGAATCACAGGCTCACAAACACATGCGCACACACGCACTCACACTCATAGTCACTGGTAAGTAGGTACACGCAGGCACAGAAAGATGTAAACACTCATGCAAAGTTGTTTTGAGTGTGCGAGACTGCTCTGTCTCCCTCTGAAACTGCTGGACGCTTGTAAAGCAGCACCAGGTTTACCGAGGTTAAATTCAGCGGACCCAAGATGCTGTTTATATTCAAATATTATACAGACGGACTGAGACAGCCGTGAGTTTTTTGTTTTTTTTTCTACTAGAAAAGCAGTGAAGGTGGTAATAATCTCAGTGCTGAAGGGACGGTTAATCTGTTCTGGGATCAGATTCCAAAATTATATTTCAGCTAACCAGAAACCGGCCCCTAACAGTATGCGTTTGTTTTCATTTATTCTCCAGCTGATGGGAAGAAATTGGTGCTTTTGTTGGGGGAAACATTAAAGTCTAAGAGCACAATACACCAGTGCATTAGTGTCTGGACTTGAAGTAACTCCGCATGTCCTGCCCTGGTGCATTTCATTCAGCGTGACTGTAAAATCGAAAGCACTTTTTACAATGGCACTCGTCCTACACCACTCTCATTTGTCACTTGCTGGTTTTCCTCATAAAGAACACTAATGCATTTAATCTCTCTCTCTCTCTCCCTCCGTCTCTCTCTCTCTCTCGCTCTCTCTGTTGTTTTAGTCCCGGGGAGCAGTAATCTTGTTTGCCCCTGTATACATGATCATTAGTGTACAGGACTGGGCCTATTCACTGGCATATTAGTTTCACTCCAATTATAAATACCACAGACCCTTGCTCCCCAGTGACCCAGCCCCAGGAAATAGTCTGTAACATTACCCCAGCACCATCATTCCCTCCAGCTTTGTTTGGCCCGGCCCGATCACCATGGCACCTCTCCATCCCTCCTTTCATCCCTCTCTCACTCTGCTGCTGTTCTGGCTTATGAGTTTCCTCTCTCGCTCCCTTTTCCGATAACTGGCTCGTTCGCTCCATTTGCCAGCAACACACCAGGCCCTTTTCGGTCGTGGCAGTTTAATGGAGGAAGGTCGAAGGTCAAAACCACAGGATACAAAGTGAAACTTCAGTACAGAAAGCTGAACCATTTGAAAAGTTCGAGGCATCAGGAGGTCCCCGTATGATTGATGCATCAACAATAATAAGGCTACTCATTTTGTTTTCGAATAACTTTTCCACAAGAAGTTACCTTGTGCGTCTCTGCACCCTGCATCCATCATCCCCTCCATCCTACCTCTTTCTCGGAAGCTGTCTCCCCCTCCGTCTTGTTTTTATCTCTGTGTCCGTCTTTCGAACCTCACCCCACGTTACTCTGCTCGTCTCCCAGTTTTCTCCTCCATCTTTCTCTGCAGCCCAATTTCTGCTACAACACCCTTTTCCTCGCCTTCCTTTCTCATCCTTTCTCCGTGGCTATTTCCCATGATCTAGCCGTTTCTTGCTTTCTATTCCTGCAGCCGTCTTACTCCCACACACTGGTTATTGCCTCATCTCTCTATTTCTCCTCTATCTCTGAATCTCCCATCTCCCTTCCAGCTTCCATCCCTCTCCATCTTGATATCGCCGGGGCGTTTCTGAGGTGGGGGGGGGGCGAGGTGGCTGATGGACCGAATTGACCTCCCTCAGCGCCATTTGAATGTGCAAGTAGCTGCAAGTTAAGCACGCCTCTGTCCTACTTATACTTTCACAAATTCACTTCATAAAACAACCAGAGAGAGGGAGGAAGGGGGACGGGGGGGGGGGGGGGGGGCGACGGCGTGAGGATAAACCCGTCAGTATGCTCACCTACCAGGGCTCCTTGAGCTATACTACATGCTAATTACAGCAAAGGAGTTCCTCCGAAAATTTTTGTGTGCGTCCTTATAACGCACAACGATTCACTCTTTGACCTAAGGTGCATTGTGAGCTGCTGTAGTTCGTGTCACCGAAGATTAGGCTGGATAGTGATCCTATGATTGATAAAACTTTTTTTTTGTTGTGTGTGATCCCCCCCCCCCTCCCATTTTCTCCCCAATTGTACTTGGCCAATTACCCCACTCTTCTGAGCTGTCCCTGTTGCTACTCCACCCCCTCTGCTGATCTGGGGAGGGCTGCAGACTACCACATGCCTCCTCCGATACATGTGGAGTCGCCAGCCGCTTCTTTTCACCTGACAGTGAGGAGTTTTACCAGGGGGGCGTAGCGAATGGGAGGATCACGCTATTCCCCCCAGTTCCCCCTCCCCCCCAACAGGCACCCCCGACCGACCGACCGACCAACCAGAGGAGGCGCTAGTGCAGCAACCAGGACATTTACCCACATCCGGCTTCCCACCCGCAGACATGGCCAATTGTATCTGTAGTAATCCCCGTGTTGGTAGGCAACGGAATAGACCACCATGCCACCCAGACGCCCGCTAAAACGTTTTTTGTAGCCGTTGAGATTCAGCCGCTAAGATTGTCAGTCAGTTTTGTCTTCTGGGTTTCCATTTTGAGGCCATATGCAAATGGATATCCTGACTTTAGACCTGGTTTGTGTGCAAGCTGCTCTTCAGCCATAGCAGCACTCATGTGTGCTTTATTCAATCCCCTGACATTTTCCCCGCTTGTGTTTTTTTTTCCTCCAAGATTTATCCAAATGAACAAAAGAATGTTCACTGAGCCTGTCTTTGCTTTCTTCAAACAGCGTCTCTTCACTCACCCTGACCCCAAGCTGCACCTGTACCCATGGCTCGTCTTTATTCTCCTTCAGAACTTGGAGAACCAGGTTTTCTCTGTTGTCTTTTTAAGTAATCCGAAAACCTTTCGGACAGTGGAGCTGCACGACTTCAAAGTCTCGCCTGGGTGTGGGTCGGGCTACACAAGTGCCTCCACTTTCTCTGAAGTTCTCACCAGCGCCGACTCTCTGACAGTTTTAGATGTACCAGCCCGTCTAGCTGCCGCCGCATCAGCATCCTCTGACGGCAGCCTTCTCAGGAATAAAAGAAAACTGCCTTTGGTTTCAGTGATAAACGTGCATTATTTAAACCCGCAATTCTTTCAGTTCGAGTAATAAAAGTGAAACAACTAAAACTGGAGTTGTCACGCAACACCGAGGCGATATTGCAGCATTCAGTACCCATTTTCTTGTACTTAAACAATCTTATGAATCCTGCACAGCGACTCAATGACAAAAGCAGTGCAACTGACTACTGCTTGGCTCAGTCTCGCTCCAGCGCACTTGCATGCCGGTGGCATGGAAAACACCTTTTGCCACCGGCGTGCTGGCTGGGCTCTGAACCCCATATGGGCCTGTGCCTATGTTTGCTGTGGTGATTGATGGTGTTGACATATTGTTGTGAAAGTCTGTTAGGGGGAAGTTTAATAACCCATCACAACTAATGATGTTATACACGTGCAGTATTATTATGCCTTGGCAGCCTCCATTTTGTGTGTGCACGTAGTATGTCCTTGTATCATTGCATTTTTGCATGTGCGTTTGTACACACATCTGTATACAAGCATACATAATGTGTGTGTGTGTGTGTGTGTGCATGTGTGTGTTTGCAACCCTGTTTTACTCCTATCTTCCTTAATGGCCCTGTTTGCATACTTGCCGTCATGATGTGGGGTGATGCCATTACTCATTACTGGGATTGCTGCATGACACAGTGGAGTACGAGGTTGGACAGACCCTCGCAGTGCGCAAAACCGTGACGAAAACAACTCCCGACAATGATAAAAGGAGTCCCGCTTTTTCCACCGTTGCTTAGGCTTTGGATGGCAAGCCAATCACGTTTAATGTTGTTGTGCTGATATTTATTTGGGCACTTAAGGGCCAAGGAAAGGATAAATGCCACTTTCACAGGCCAAGTTATTGGGTAGTATGTCTTTTGCGATACTATTAGGACTTAATGTAGTGGGAGGATCGGAGGGAAGGAATGGCGAGAGGCTGATGGAAGGAGCAGGGGGGTACTGGATAAAAAAAGAAGTAGAGGAGGAGTGTGAAGTATTGAGCAACAGGAAAAAGTAATGGCATTTAAAGGGAAATATTTATGGTTTTGTTCAATATGCAATTGTTTCTTTGCTTTTCCTTACTGCTCGTGTCAGTTATACATATAAAAAAGCTGTAATTTATTATTTCATACAGTCATTTATTTGTGCAATTTCTATTGTTCAGCTTCATAAACCCAAATATTCTCCCCCGCTGCCTTCAGCCAGTCGGATGGCTGTGCCATCGCCTCAGCGGTGACACCACCTTGCCTCAGCGGGGGTTAAATGATGAGTTTCTGCATATGAGGCTGTGAACATGGCGTAAAGGCTAACAGACATGGTGCTCAACCCACTAGGCACACAAGGACTTCTGGGAAATGAAACTTTCCATTTCGAGCGGCACGGTGACGCAGTGGTTAGCGCGGTCGCCTCACAGCAAGAAGATCCAGGGTTCGAATCCCGGGGTTGTCCAACCTTGGGGGTCATCCCAGGTTGTTGTCTGTGTGGAGTTTGCTTGTTCTCCCCGTGTCTGTGTGGGTTTCCTCCGGGTGCTCCGGTTTCCTCCCACAGTCCAAAGACATGTAGGTCAGGTGAATTGGCAGTACTAACTTGTCCCTAGGTGTGAATGTGTGTGTGTGTGTGTGTGTGTGTCGGCCCTGTGATGGACGGGTGGCCTGTCCAGAGTGTCTCCCTGCCTGCTGCCCATTGACTGCTGGGATAAGCTAGGGCATCCCGCGACCCTATTTGGATAAGCAGCTTGGATAATGGATGGATGGATGTTCCATTTCAAATTTCAAAGAAAGGAAATGAGAGAGGAAACAATATTTTCATCCAAATATGAATGTTGAAAAAGAAAAGAAAAGAAAAAACGATTTCAACAAAGGCGTAACAGTTTCTAGCCTGACTGGCTAGAGAGCGGCCCCAAAGGCAAGAGGATTTACCGAGACTTGAAATGGTTCGCTCAAGTAGCGCTACCCGCTCTTTTAATTTCTTTCCTCTAGGCTCTTCTATTGTTTTCTAAGGGAGACACACCGCCTGTATCCAAAACCTCTTATCCTTAATCCGGGGACATCCCACACCATTGTTTTTTTTATTTTTTAATCTGACTCCAGGTCACCAGATATTGTCGACTCTACGGTGAAATCCTAGCACAGCTCAGCTCACCCACTGACTCTAGATCAGCGGATAAGCCCCGACGCCCCGGTGAAACACCAGCGTTGCTCATCCAAGCAACTGACCCCAGCACAGTGACCACACATGAGGGTTGTGGCTAGCCCGGGGCCCCGGCACCATCCATTATTCACCCTGGGATGGCAAGCTAAAGCCGCCGCCCCGGCGACTTATGGCTCTTATTACACAGAGAGTGCTGTCTTTACCCTCAGGTCTCAATTCTTCCCCATGGAGGGTGGGTAAAGCACTTCCCATAATAATGTTTTTTTTCCGTTATTGAGACCGCAGGGAGAGAGTTACGGGGAAGTGGGGACCCAAATTAGGAGCTTTTAGAGAGATGCAATCACGGTTCAGCTGGACCGTGTGTCCAGAGTTTCATTTCTAAAAGCTTTGCATGAATAGGATGAATCATTATTTCCTCCTTCTAATTGCTCAATATATACCCAGCCCACAAAATTATTGTGCTCCAAAATACCACAGTTATATAAGTAAAGTTCATCAGACAGCTAGTAAATCTACATTATTATTTTTTAAATTAATTAATTTAGTAATTTTTTAATTACATTTTTGTGGATTCCCCCCCTCCCTTTTTCTCCCTAATTGTATCCGGCCAATTACCCTACTCTTCTGAGCCGTCCACCCCCTCTGCTGATCCGGGGAGGGTTGCAGACTACCACATGTCTCCTCCGATAAATGTGGAGTCGCCAGCCACTTCTTTTCACCCGACAGTGAAGAGATTCACCAGGGGGACGTAGCGTGTGGGAAGATCATGCTATTCTGCCCAGACCCCCCCTGAACAGGCGCCCCGACTGACCAGAGGAGGCGCCAGTGCGGCGTCCAGGACATAAACCCACATCCGGCTTCCCACCTGCAGACACGGCTGATTATGCCTGTAGGGACGCCCGACTAAGCCAGAAGTAACACTGGGATTCGAATTGGCGATCCCCGTGTTGGTGGGCAACGGAATAGACCGCTATGCTGCCCGGACGATAAATCTACTTCACTGTGGCGCTGGCAGTCAACGGGGTGGATACACCATTTTTCTAATGTTCGATAACATCACGAGGGAATGAAAGCCCAGAGTTGGGGTTCTTGACAACTACTCCGTCTCTGGGCCAAACCCTGACGGTTGTTTGTAGCAGATTGTGGACAGTCTTTTTTCATGCAAAGACCATCTATTCTTCCCTTTGTCTCTTGTTCCAAAGCCTTATTAAAACATGGAGCTGATGAAACCTAACAGAGAAATGTCTGTAAATTGTGGCAAAGAAACTGTGGCAGCAGTAAATCAGCAGTGTGAAGCATCTTTTATTTCTTCACGTACATTTCTTTGGCTTTTATTGTACAGAATTTACCTTGTCTGAATGACACGGGTTTCAGGCTCGCGCACACACACCCACACACACACCCACACACACACACACACACACACACCCCCCCAGGACTCTGGTTCATATCAGCCAGAAACTTGTCAGGGACACACACTTAGGCATTAATAAACATGACTAAATGGCTAACTTAATGTTAACCTAATTTGAACCTCAGTCTCTCATACCACAGAATAAGTTGTGTGTTAGTGTCTGGCAAATGTCCTCATGACCCTTTTTTTGCTCAGCTTGGGATGTCACCTATGGACCCCAGTAACACCTAGTAAACGCTACACACACACACGCACGCACGCACGCACGCACGCACGCACGCACGCACGCACACACACACACACACACACACACACACACACACACACACACACACACACACACACACACACACAAGGTACAGAGGCATGGATCCAGCTGGTCTAATGGGATGATGCTGTAGGTAAGAATGTATTCACCCTGGTCATAGACCTTGGCTTACTACCATGGGGCAATTACTTGGACTGATGCCACACAAGTGTCACATTGTACATTGTGCATCTGTGTGTGTCTGTATGTGTGTTTATTCATATTAATGGTGTATGTGTGTGTTTGCAAATCCACTTTGAGTATTCCTTGTAGATTGTGTGTGTGTGTGTGTGTGTGTGTGTGTGTGTGTGTGTGTGTGTGTGTGTGTGTGTGTGTGTGTGTGTGTGTGTGTATGTGCCAAGTTTTTCCTATCTGAATGGGGACCAAATATCCCTGTTAGGGTAGAAAAACCTGAAACCACCTACCTTGTGGGGACATTTTGCAGGTCCCCATGAGGAAAAGGGTCTACTTTGGGGTTAGGACTTGAGTTTAGGGTTAAGGTTAGAATTAGGATTAGGTTAAAGTAAGGGTTAAGGTTAAGCATGCAATTATGATGGTGAAGGTTGTAGTCAATGAGTGGTCCCTACAAGTATAGGGTGACATGGTGCGTGCGTGTTTGTGTGTGTGTGGTTTGAGTGTGAAAGAGCGAGAGTTTGTAAAGCCTTTTTCTATTCTGATTGTGAGTGAAAAGAGGTCCACTATTGTGCTCGTGCTCTGGCGGCAGGGCATGTTTCAGAAGCTTTCTACTGGCTACACTTAGAAATGCCGAGTCTTTTTTTTCTTCACACTTTTATTTACAACAGTATATGTTGCCAACATGGCAACATATCATGACATCACATACTTTAAACACTGATTTGTAAGGAAATACAAACATTGTCATGACACACTGCCTACCAACACGGGGCTCGCCGGTTCGAATCCCCGTGTTACCTTCAGCTTGGTTGGGCGTCCCTACAGACACAATTGGCTATGTCTGCAGGTGGGAAGCTGGAAGTGGGTATGTGTCCTGGTCGCTGCACTAGCGCCTCCTTTGGTCGGGCGGGGCACCTGTTCAGGGGGGAGGGGGAACGGGGAAATAGTGTGATCCTCCCACACGCGACATCCCCCTGGCAAAACTCCTCACAACTCCCCATATATATATATATATATATATATATATAGAGAGAGAGAGAGAGAGAGAGAGAGAGAGAGCGAGAGAGAGAGAGAGAGAGTATATATATGTATATGTATATGTATATATAGAGAGTATATATATATATATATATATATATATATAGAGAGAGAGAGAGAGAGAGAGAGAGAGAGAGAGAGAGAGAGTATATGTATATATATATATTCAAATCACCTTTTGAAGAACTGAGACTGCATAATCAGAATTACCTTATTCACCAACTACAGAAATTTTCGCTAGCGTACATGTGTCCTCCTCACCTACCCTTATGGTAAGATGTAAAGAAGTGACACGTTATCTGTATGACAGTTGGACAACTGGATGTCATATATACCGCAGGGTGATAGTGCGAGACATATTTCAGTAGTATATGATGCATATCGCTCTCCATATGCGCAAAAAGCCATTAAAGGACTCAATTTAATCTCATTGGCCTTTGCAAGTAGAATTCATGACAGGATGTTGTTGAAGTCATTAGCCATGACAAGACCCTTTCCTTACAAAAATGAAAATGACATTTCAGAAGATGCAGAAAACGCTCAGATTGCATTTTTATTTCTTCTTGAAATTAATTTTCTGTGCATCCGTTTGCAATGAAAACCCTCAGACTTGTCGTACACCATTGACATGACAAATAGATTTCTTCTATGGCCCTCCTCCATTGCTGAGCTGTGAATTCAGACCCTGATTAAACTAGCTATAGGTTACACCCCAACGCTTCTGCCCCATGTATTATTCTGAGTGTTAGCCGCTCCACGCCTGCCTTTTGTGTCCTTACTGTAAGTCTGCGTCAGCTTGGCTCGAATGACACCATCCAGCTAATTGCACAGCGGATCTTCTCATCTCTTGAGAAGCCTCCTCTTCTCAGATGTTGTTTTCTACTTAAAGCTAACCGCTAGCCCATGCACACCCGCGGTTCTGACCGTCATGCTGGCTGGCCTTCGCTCCCTTGGACAGTGATTTTTATTTTTTTGTTTGTTTAGTTTTGATATATGTGTTAGTTTTGGTATGTGTGTTCTTGTAGTTTTTGATGTGTTTTTGTCTTTGTGTTGTACTGCTGTGGGCTGGGGGAAACGGCACTTCATTTCATTTCATGTACGTAAGTGCATGAAGTGAAATGACAAATAAAGTGTTCCTGATTAAAGTTGGACCGAAATCATTAATCAGATTTAACTCCTCATGTTTACAAACTTAGAAGGGAGCAGAGTAAAACATCCAGCAACAATGTTTTATTAGTAACTGACTAATAAAAGTTTTTTTAGCGGTGCACCATATTGGCCATACATCGGTTTCGGCCGATATTTGCCTTGTTGACTGCCTTCAGCCTATTGGCGAATAGAATCAGGAATCAGGAACATTCATTTGTCATTTCATTTCATGTACACAAGTACATGAAATGAAATGACATATTGTTTCCCCCCCCAGCCCACAGCAGTGCAACACAGACAAAAACACATTTTCAAACTACAGGAAGTGTTTGTATGAGACTTTTGATTGAGAAACATTATGAATATAGAGACATGCATATATGCTGCAGTCTCATATCTTTAGGGTCCTCACCATCAATATTTTCAGCAAACATTAACTGTGTTTTCATGTATGTTTATGTATCATATTTAACACAATATTTAGTATTATTTATTATATATATATATATTAGTATATATATAGTATATATTTATTATCATTTAGTATATATTTAGTATATAATTTGCCCTGTGATGGCCTGGCAGCCTGTCCAGGGTGTCTCCCTGCCTGCCGCCCAATGACTGCTGGGATAGGCTCCAGCATCCCCGTGACCCTGAGAGCAGGATAAGCGGTTTGGATAATGGATGGATGGATGGAAGAACACATATATCCAAACTACAAAAACTACAAAAACACCTTTATCCAGCATATCCACCAAAAAAAATCACTCTCTACGAGAGCAAACGCCATGATGACTGTCAGAGCTGCCAGTGTGCATGGGCTAGCAGTTAGCTTAGCTTGCCCCTCTTCTGAATCCTGTCAGACCGCCTTTGGTGTTTCCTCCTCGGGCGCAGCTGCGGGCAGGGCCGTGGTCCCTGGGCCCACTGGACGCAACAGACCAGGCTCCCCCAGCTGATCCAACGCCAGCTCTCCCAGCCACACACCTTCAACACACCTCCCCGCACTCCACACGATGACACTAAAAACACAGTCAATGCTAGGTGAGGCCGCCGCCAGACCACCTTTCGGTGTTATTGGAACTGCCGGTCTGCATGGGCTAGCAGTTAGCTTAGACTGCCCCGCATCCGCGCCTTCTCACAACACCCTTAGTGTTTCCTCTTTGAGTGCAGCTCCGGCCAGGGCCGTGGTCCCTGGGCCCACAAGACGCAGCAGACCAAGCTCTCCCAGCTGATCCAGCACCAGCTCTCCCAGCCACCAAATGAAGACACAAACTTAGACGCGGACATGGACGAAGACACTGCATGGACTGTGCTCGGTGAGGCCGCTGCAAACCTAAGTATGCGCCGCCATCTTCCCACACCGGTACTGGGTGAGGCCGCTGCAAATGGGAATTTGCGCAGCCATTCACGCAAAATGACGTTCACCAATAGCAGTGGCCGATGTTTATCTGTTGTGTCGCATCAATTTTGCGCTGGCTAAATGTTGTGTTGGTTATTTGCGTTCTGACTTGGAGAACAGTAGCCAACCCATCTGCAGGTCCGGAGAAGATCCAATAGATGGTATTGTGATACCACCCATATCAGCCACTGGCTGGACACGACTCTGGCATGGTGTCAGAGAGCAACGGGTGCCGTGCACATGTGTGGTTGTTTTCATATAAAAGTGAACAAAAATGTCGGCCGTGTAGGAGTATTTACCTGTCTCAGAGAAAGATCAGCGATATGCAGAGGGAATAAATAACAAAAAAAAACCCAAAAAACAAAACAATGGCTATAGGCCAAATTGTTGTTTCAAATGTCGGTATCAGTATCGTCCCAGAATTTCACAATCAGCGCATTGCTAATGTTTTTTGTTTGTTCGTTTTTTATCCCTTTTATCGATAACTTATTTCAGTCATCTCAAGAATTGTGAGGGAGTGGTCTGGTCCTCTTTAATATTCATGAGCTGACTTTTGAGTGACAAGTACTCTCAAGGGTTGGTGTTCCGGGTGGGTGGGGTTTAATACGTTGAAGATTTGATCTGATTGGCTGTTTGTAAGTGAGGGTCTGATGACATCGGTATCAGAAAAAAGATCGGCTGAGTGAAGGTGAAAATAGGTGAAAAAACTGAATTCTATTCTATCTTCCATCGGAACGAGATAATGCACAATGCATGACAATTAAAGTAATGTTAGAAAATATTAGTGTTACAATTTTGGTCGGACTTTAAGGCAAGTTAGTCCCATTAGGAAAAATATGTATGTTTATATATTTTTTTCAGGCAAAATCTGTGGCAAGAAAAAAGAGTCACAAATCCTCCAAGCTGCAGTAAAACACTCTACATTATGCCGTTTTCCCCCAAACTTCACGGAAGGTTTTGTTTTTCCAGTCAGTGCTGCCCAAGCCTTTTAAGCCCCCAGTGGGTCCTCGCCTTCACAGTTGACGGTCATGCAACATGGATCCTGTCAAAGATCTGACTTCCTGCAGTGGATTAAAGAAACAAAAAAAAGTCAGTCTGAAACCAAAGTGGATCTGGCCATGGCATGGTTATCCCCCATGCTTTCTGGCGATGTCAAACGTAACGAGAGAAAAGGAGGAATAGATGAGCAGAGGAGAGGGGAGGGATTAGGTCAAGGGAAGGTGGTCAAACAATGTTGTCCAATGAGCCCGGATGGGAGGAGGTGGGAGAGGAGGACGGCACAGGATGTAGTTTAGCTTTTTCAGGGGAAAAGTGCAGCGAATGCAAGGCGGGATGAGAGGAGAAGCCAAACGAGAACCATGGGGGAGAGTAAAGGAGACGGCGGAGGAGAGGAGAAAGGAGAGGAGAAAACAGTTCTGTGTTCTCCTTCCAGTGGCGTTCACTTGCAAAAATCCAAGTATAAGATCATTTGATAACCTCGGCTGAGTCAGAGATCTACGGTTGAATGAAGGAGGAGAAACGAAGGGGGGGAAAAGGGCAGAGGGTCCTTTTGACTTTCAGAAAAAAGGATGCCGAAAGCAGTCGGGTCACTGGCCTCTCCTCTGCTCCATTTCTTCCCTTTCCTTCAATTCTCCCTCCTCTCCTTCCATCACTGTTCTCCTTCCTCTCCTCCTCCCGTCTCCCACCCTCAACTCCCTGAACCTGACCAGCCTAATGATGGTGATGGCTATGGTTTCTCCTAATTGCCCCCCTCCGCACACACTTCATTTACCTTGCGTCTCAACGTTACACAAGGCTGACTTTCCCCATCCATTTTTAATCCTTCTCTCCTCTCCTCGCCTCCCCTCCGACGACACCTCCTTCATTTCGCTCTCCCCCCCATCCTGTCAAGTCCTCCTTTAACCCCCCTCTTTTCGACCCCCCCATTCCCTCCCTCTCCCCTCTTTTCCTGTCCTGTCTCCTCCCCTCCCCTTCCTTTCTCATTACTCCTCCTGTCTCCCCTCCCTTCTACTTTCCCCACTTGCCCTCCCTTCACTCCCTCTTCAACGTTGCTTTCCATCCCTCCCTCCCTTTTGTGGTTTGATTCCTCTCCCTTCATTCTCTCTCCTACTCTCCTCTCATCCCGCACCCGCCCTCCCCATCCCTCCCCCGCCCATGGCTAATCTGATTGGCCCTGCCTGGCTGACAGGGTAATTAGTTTCCACAGAGAAAATCTAGAAAGAGCAGAGAAAATCCACCCCGTCCACGTCATGTTCAGCTTGTTTCCTTTCATCCAAACCATGTTAAATCTACCCCGATGAGTTCTTGACCCATGCCGAAATCTGATTTGCCATCAATTTTTATTAGGTTATTGCGACTGCCAGTGGTCATCGTCCCTACCTGCCGCAACAGGTGTCATAATACAGACTTTGCTCTTTCCAAACAGTGAGTGTGAATCAGTGACGGTGTTTTTTCCCCACAATATCCCTCATAAGTGGAATGAGAAAGAGGAATTAGAGGAAACAATAGCCGTAATGAGAGCGAGAGTGTGAGCGAGAGAGTGAGTGACTGAGCGAGCGAGCGAGAATTAAGCCGACTGCTTCCCCTTGCCTGTCCCATAATGGCAGGGGAGCTCTGTCACTGTGACAAGCTCACTTGTCTGAGGGATGGAGATAATGGTCACCGCACAGACAGGTCCTCTAAATCATCTTCTGTATCAAACGCCCCATCATGGCAGCCATTAATCAGGTTTCCTGGCTACTGATTGGTTGCAGAATAAACAAATGAAGCCTTTTTGCAGTAGGAGTCAAGGGAAGGGAAGGAGCTTATGGCTGATGCTATACACTTCCCAGTTCTCGCTGTTTGATGCAGATGTGCTTTGTGTCCTTGTGTTCAGCTCTCCCTGACAGAATAAATGGGAGTCGCTGATCAGTCAATCCACCCCTAAGGGAGTTTCCTCAGCCTACGACTGAGGAGCTGGCTGACTCTTCTGGAGGGCCCTATGATTTAGGCGATGTGGAAAACTCAGACACAATCATGGACGGGAGACATAAAAACAGATTTCATACATGAACACAAAGTGCATGGACTTTGGTGACGTGAGGGAGATCACTGCAAAATTGGTGAACATAATTTGTGCTTATTTGACCCTCTGCCGCTCTCCTGTGCAGGAACCCTGTCTCGCACTATGTGCATGTGTGTGTGCACATCACAAAGTGCACTCATCATAAATGCACTGTGGTTTGTTGTACGGGGTAGAAGGGAAAAAATGGCAAGGCGCCAGCATCACAGAAGACAACATCAGAAGAATGAAGAAAACACGGCCATTTTGGACTTGTTTTAATTATTGTCGTTGATTGCGCAAACTTTCTTGTAACAAAAATTGATTAAAAAAAAGATGTAGTAGTGTAGCGGTCTATTCCATTGCCTACCAACACAGGGATCTGTGGTTCGAATCCCCGTGTTACCTCCAGCTTGGTCAGACTCAATTGGCCGTGTCTGCAGGTGGGAAGCCGGATGTGGGTATGTGTCCTGGTCACTGCACTAGCGCCTCCTCTGGTTGGTTGGGGCGCCTGTTCGGGGGCGTGATCCTCCCACGCGCTACGCCCCCCTGGTGAAACTCCTCACTGTCAGGTGAAAAGAAGCGGCTGACGACTCCCCATGTATCGGAGGAGGCATGTGGTAGTCTGCAGCCCTCCGGATCGGCAGAGGGGGTGGAGCAGAGACCAGGATGGGACGGCTCAGAAGACTGGGGTAATTGGCCAAGTACAACTGGGGAGGAAAAAAGGTGGTGGGGGGGGGGTAAAATTAAAAAAAATCAGATTGAGAAATAAAACTGAAAACCAAAATTGGGGGAAAAAAATTAAACAGACAATCGAGCGGCTACACAACTCTGTCACCTCATATATCAATTTTCTTCAGCGAGTCGGGGGGCGGGGGGGGGTCTGTATTTTTACTTCCACACTTATCAAGTTTTTTTTTCTTTTTTTTTTTTTTAATGCCAGCATGACAAATTGATTGCCGGCGTTTTGTGCTGCTGGTGTGACAAATGGAGCATTGATTGGTATCACACATCTCCTGATACACAACAAAGTTGAGCCACCCCTACGACGCTGTATTAGCTCGCTGATGGCTGCCGTACGAGGCCCGCGGAGCGCTGCGGCACCGCCCCTCGGTTGATGAATGGACCTGGCATGGCCGTCTGATCCGTAGCCTAGTGCCGTGAGCCTACATCTGCGGCGCGAGAGAGACCGCACGCTACACAGCGAGCTGGCTGGGACTTCCACAGAACGGCTCATTGAAAGGAAATGTAAAAGCGAACAAGTCTTTCTGCTTGATAGAGTGAAAGCCGTGTGCGTTATTGTGTGAACCGTGAACACGACAGCGTATGTCAGCGGAGAGGCTCGGCGAGGCTCGAAACTTCTACAAACCGTGCAAGAAAACTTGTTTTTATTTAGGAATTGATTGTTTTGTGTGATGAAATGTGTGTAACCTGCCTGTCAACACTACAGATCAGCATGCACGTGCACGCACACACACACACATACACAGTTGTGTGTATGCATACACAGTCATGACTGGTGCATGCATTTGCACATATAAGAAACATACACACACACACACATATGCAAATGCAATGTATGTGCACCAGTCATAACTGTGTATGCATACACACAACTGTGTGTGCGTGTGTGTGTGTGTGCATGTGTGAGTGTGACCCTATGCACACATAGGGTCCTGCCGTTCTTGAATAATTGGCTTAGTTGTTCAAGTGACTCTTTCTTGTGGCTGCTTGAAGAGTGCCTGTGTGAAAAGATAGCACAGCAGCAAGTCTTCATTACACTGCAGTCTCTTTCTCGCTCTCTCTCTGTCTCTCTCTCTCTCAGTCTCGCTCTCTCTCTCTCTGTCTCGCTCTCTCTCTCTCAGTCTTGCTCTCTCTCTCTCAGTCTCGCTCTCTCTCTCTCTCTCGCTCTCTCTCGGTCTCTATCACTCACTCACCCTCCCTCGCGCTCTCTCTCGTTATTCAATATCTTTGTAGTGTCTCCCTCTTTCCCACGTCCCCCTCACCTCTCCCTCTCTCTACTGTATGTACCCTCCACCCACATACAGTCACGGTCATGGAAGTTGTGTGTGTGTGGCGTGACAGTATGTGTGTGTGTGTGTGTGTGTGTGTGTGTGTGTGTGTTTGTGTGTGTGTATGCACATGCACATTTGAAAAAAAAGGTTAGATTCACACGTTTCAGGTATAATGTGAAAGCTGTCCAGAACCATCATCGGTTCAACATTCAGTCTGTGTGTGTGTGTGTGTGTGTGTGTGTGTGTGTGTGTGTGTGTGTGTGTGTGTGTGTGTGTCTCTCTCTCTCTCTGAAATGTTCTTGACACTCTCTTCCTTAATCCGTATAATTAGGCCTTTGTGGTTGCAACACACACACACACACACACACACCATAGGTGGCTGGAGAAAGTCTATTAGTGTTCTTTGTCCCCTGCTGCACCCAACGTAGTGTCTTTAATCACCCGGTCAGACTCCAGTGTTGCCTGCCCTCCTATGTCTCCAGTCCCGTCATGAACACTTCCTCCTCTCCTCTTCTCCGCTCTCTTCATACGATATGAATCATATCCCATCTATCTCACCTTCTCTCTCCTCTTCTTCTTTCCTTTTCTTGCCACCCTTGTCTGCTCCACGCTCCTTGTTCTCTCCCCAGCTCCTCTCTCTCCTGCCGTGCCCTGTTCCCTCTCTCCGTCTCCCCTTTTCACTCACGACTCTTCTCTCTCCGCTTTGCTCTACCTCGTTCCCCCTTTCTCACCTTTCCCCCTTTCCGTTCCACCGCTGATTCTTCCTCTGTCTCTCAGTTTATCCACCACCACGTCTGTCTGGTCCTCTCTCTCCCTCTCTGGAGCTTTTCCTGTCCCCCCCTCCCCCCTATGACAGTGATGCAGTCATATTAGACCTTTTAGAGATGGTCTTTATTAGGGCTGACCCCAGTGCTTTGAAGCCTCCGATCGTTGCCATGGTAATCGACGGCAAAATCAGCATCCGAATTTAACAGTACAGGACGATGGGTTGCTATGGTGATGTATTGTTTGCAGAGAAAATAAATCATAATCGTGATCGTAATTATGTTCAACACTACACACACACACACACACACACACACACACACACACACACACACACACACACACACACACACACACACACCACAGAATTAACATTGTGTTTTACTTTGTGCAGAAATAAAAAACAGCTACGTCAATATTTTATCTTGTGCTGTGTCGTCTGATTTTACCGTCCTCTCATCCACAATAACGACAGCCGGCGTCCGCGTGAGTGCAGCGTGCTAGCTCGCGTCTCTCCTACGCCCAGTGCAGCATCACAGGAAGTGACTTGCAGCTTGTTCGGCAAGTTGTCAGGCGGAAGTCCAGCGTCTGGAACAACGTCAGCATTTGTGAAGATGACCGCCCAAAAAGCCGAGTGCCAGCAAACAAATGAGCTATTTAGTTTTTATAGTATAAGGCTGCAACTTGTTCAATTTGATTATTGCACCGTCGGTTGTCGGTCGTGGAGTCGCTAGCAGGGTGTTGACCGTCTCCGCTTGTGACGGATGTCTCCGTTTATTTCTAGAGACACATTGCTTACTGGAAACTAAAATATTAAGGCCATCAACCGGCTCATATTTCCATCTCGTCCCCCCGCCCCCCCCTTCTTAAAAAACATTATCTTTCTTTTTATTGATCATCTGCAGTTCTTCCAAGTGACGTGCATGAAATATTACTTTCATTACGACAAGTCCTTCTCTTGGAGCTGCTTTGGAAAACATTATTCAGTGTGATTAACAAACGTAAAAACTATTTCCTGTCGCATCTCGTGATCTGTAGTTTCATTTAGATAAATTAGCCGCAACTCCCCAACTCCTGCACTTAATATGCGCCAGGAGACTTTGGTGTAATTGTTTTAAATAAATAAATAAAACACAGCATTTCGCTTTATTTTATGGATGAAATTAAAGGCTAATGTGCTGTGCTGGACAAAGAGAGAGAAAGAGTCAGGAATAGGAAGAAAAACGATGTTATCCCAGGACCTAAACACACACACACACACACACACACACACCTGTGTGCGCACAACCTCCCACTTTCCCATTATCGCCACTTCACATACCCCCCCATCACTTAGATGTGCACACTTCCTGTTTCCTACTTTCACAAACGCAACACATTCTAGCCTTCTAATACCCGTCTTCTCTCTTCACACATTCACACTCTCTTGCACATACCAGCTATTGCTTGTAAATGTGCAAGCACACACAAACACACACACACACACACACACACACACACACACACACACACACACACACACACACACACACACAGGCTAATGGCTTCGCCGCAGCATGTCATTAATTCGCAGCTCAAAGCGATTATGTTCACTGTCTCTTCCCCTTGTCACTCTCACTCTCTTTCTGTTTTACAATGGACCGGCATGACAGTCCAGATAGGTTCAGATACACTTTCAGCATGCCAAAATGGTGACCTTTCCCTCCCCTATTCCTTGGTTACCACCAATGTTTGAACTATCTGTGGACCGTGGCACAATGGCGCGGCGTGAATTCAATAATCGGGGCTTATTCACCGGTGACTGCAACTCCTCCGTTTCTCTTTCCACATGCAAGATGAAGTGTTTCTGCACTCTTTTACCTTTGCTCCACCTCAACGGGAATCGTGTAGGAAATCCTGCAGACGCCCTCCGGACGGAGTGGACCATTAGGCAGGTGTTTATTGTCGGCCGTGCAGTAGTTTCTCTTCCCCTGGGAAATCTGCCTAATGTTGATCCACCTTTCATGTGTAAGAATGCAGAACGCAAGAGGAGGTCGAGTCCACGGGCACCGGCAACACGATTCCTGGTCTCCACTTTTAATTTGTATGGACATGGCTGATTTGACGGTGGACATACCATTAGGGGTACATGTTTTGTACATATTGTGATTTTCTTTCAGCATTTGTATGTAGTCTATACATGTAAATCTGTGTATATGTAAAATATGATAGGTATTGTTTGCTACAGTCTGACTGATGGAAATGTGCACCGCATGTGATGTTACATGTGTTTGTGGTATTATGGGTATTTAAGATGGCGACTCTCTTATCAGAAGTCTGAGGAAGAGCCTTGTGCTCAAAACTTCACAGTAGATAATCAAAAATCCTGTACAGGGGGCGTCCGGGTAGCTTAGTGGTCTATTCCGTTGACTACCAACACTGGGATCGGCGGTTCGAATCCCCGTGTTACCTCCAGCTTGGGCTGTCCCTCCGTACAGACACAATTGGCCATGTCTGCGGGTGGGAAACCAGATGTGGGTATGTGTTCTGGTTGTAGCACTAGCGCCTCCTCTGGTTGGTCGAGGCACCTGTTTGGGGGAGAGGGTGAACGGGGGAATGGCGTGATGTGTAGTGAGCATTCTGGCACAAAATTGCTGCCGTTCATCACCCAGGTGGGTGCTACACATTGGTGGTGGTTGAGGTTAGTTTCCCCCCTTCAATGTGAAGCACTTTGGGTATCAAGATGAAGCGCTATTAATGTAATCCATTATTGTTATTATTATTATTATTGTTATTATCCTTCCACATGCTACGTCCCCCCGGCGAAACTCCTCAATGTCAGGTGAGAAGAAACGGCTGGAGACTCCACATATATCGGAGGAGGCATGTGGTAGTCTGCAGCCCTCCCCGGATCAGTAGACGGGGTGGAGCAGCGACCGGGACGGCTTGGAAGAGGGGAGTAATTAGCCGGATACAGTTGGGGAGAAAAAAAAGGTGGGGGGGATCCTGTATGGGAGCTATTTGCTCTGCAGATCTGTTTGTTCAACTCTGGTTAATTTGGCGGTCAGCAACAGAATATGTGCAGGTCCCATCCAAAGTTGTCTGTGACGAAGTCAAAGTAGCAGAGAAAGTAATCAAATTCACATCAGGCTGGAAGTGTTTTGGGGACATTGGTGCCAAGCTTTAACCGTATTTTCCAAAAGGAAACTGTCTGGAACACCAACGTCTTTCAGGGTGTGCTTGATCTGTGGCCTACTACTAGCTAACACACCCTGGATGCTGAAGGTTGATGGCCCATCCGTAGACATTTTAATGGCCCCGACTGAAAAAGACTTTGCTGATGATATCGCCGTCTCTCTCCGGATTACACTGCCAAGCTGCAGCCTCTGCAGCACCCTTACACAGACGATAACAGCACCGTGAGGGTATATAGTATCAGCCATCAGGGGAGTGTACAGATATGAAATGCTGTTTTTTCAGGGAAAGCCGCAGCTATAAAATATGCTTTCCCTCTACCGTGTGGGAAAAAAAGTTAATAGCGTCATATGTGATATATTCTCCGCTGACGGGGCACCCTCCTCTCATGCCCTGTCAGCTACCTGTGGTTCAAGCTGGTGAGGAATAGATCACGCGTCATGGAAAAAGGTCACCTGTCAAACTCCTGATAATTAGATTATCAATACCTTGAAGGAAAAAAAAAGAGGGGGGGGGGCAACAGATGGTAAAGTGCTGATGTGAAAAACCAAACAATGAGAAACAATTCATAAATGTTTTTTTTTTTGCGGCCCCCCCCCCTTTTTCTCCCCAATTGTACTTGGCCATTTACCCTATTTTCCGAGCTGTCCCTGTCGCTGCACCACCCCCTCTGCCGATCCGGGGAGGGCTGCAGACTACCACATGCCTCCTCCGATACGTGTGGAGTTGCCAGCCGCTTCTCTTCACCTGACAGTGAGGAGTTTTGCCAGTTGGATGTAGCACGTGGGAGGATCACACTCTTCTCCTCAGCCCCCCCCCACAAACAGGCACCTTGACCGACCAGAGGAGGTGCTATTGCAGCAACCAGGACCACATCCAGCTTCCCACCCGCAGACACGGCCAATTGTGTCTGTAGGGACGCCTGACCAAGCCGGAGGTAACACTGGGATTCAAACTGGCGATCCCCTTGTTGGTAGGCAGCCGAGTAGACTGCTATGCTACCCGGGTGCCCACCTCATAATGATGATGATTAAAACACTGTTCGACTTATTCTGTTACACTTCACATACCTCTCCCACCAACCCTATGTCAACTCATGCTCTGTAAGCCTAATCATTACCGTTATTACTATAACACTACCGCTGGCGTTATGCTGTCAAGCTGGTTTTTTCCAAGGTGCCTTAAAACTCCTCAGCTGGGCTGTGGAGGGAAGTACTCTAATGCACTGTACAGGAAGCTTGTTTTACCACCAGTTTGTATAAGAAATAAGTGCTAACGTTTCCATAATAAGCAAAACTCATCGTAGTTGCGTAATAATTAATGAATATTACGGCAGAAATGTTGTGACCAAACTTCATAATCTATCTCTCTTAAGTGTATGTTAAGGTCCAAGTAGTTAACATCTAACTGAGATAAATGACCTTCATAGATTTATTTAAATAAGCAGTCGTGTGTGTGTGTGTGTGTGTGTGTGTGTGTGTGTGTGTGTGTGTGTGTGTGTGTGTGTGTGTGTGTGTGTGTGTGTGTGTGTGTGCAACATGGATGTATTGTTCTGTGCTGGTTTCCTGAGTCTACAGTGGATGAGAGCATGTCTAGCAGTGTGCTAATTCATCTCTAATGCTGCCTGGCTTGAGGCGGGCCACTGAGAGCAGAGGGCAACACTCTATTGATTTTCCTTGCATGCTGGATGATGTGAGAGGTCAGCCGTGTCACGCCTAAAGGTGATGTGCACACACACACACACACACACACACACACACACACACACACACACACATACATAGTGCATGAAATGCGCAAACAGACTGCCTGTATTCATGAACTAATGCATGTGCAAACACACATACACTGCTGTGCACATCCTAACATCATTTTAATAGCAATCATTCAACCAGCAGTGATCAAGTCAAGTTTGATTTCAGAGCACATTTAAAAGCAACCACAGTAGACCAAAGTGCTGTGCAACGACAAATTAACAAGCAAGCAAGCTGCTGCACAATATCAATAAATGAGACGGTAGAAAAATGTGACAAGGCATAGTAACTTGGACAAGACTAAACATGACAAACGAAGAGCACCTCAGGTAGACTTAAATGTGAGGGGATACAAATGGGCTTTTAAACAGGATTTGAAAGCATTTCGGATGGGGCTGAAAGCCCCTCTATCACATCAGGTCACAGCTGTAGCGTTTATTTCCAACATTACAAAGTCTCCGGTCCTTTTTTGATCAGTACAGCAAATAGACTGGGAATGAACAAGTGGTGCCTTGGTTTTTAATTAAAACCTTCTTGGTGATAGATTTTTGAGACATTTAGGCTGGGACATCCGAATCAGTTTCCCAATATAAGCACAAATAGATATTAGTTTACTGTTCTAAATCAAAAATTGGTGTATAATGTTCGTATCACATAATGTCAAAAATGGCGTCCGGGTAGCGTAGCGGTCTATTCCGTTGCCTACCAACACAGGGATTGCCGGTTCGAATCCCTGTGTCACCTCCGGCTTGGTCAGGTGTCCCTACAGACACAATTGGCCGTGTCTGCGTTGGGAAGCCGGATGTGGGTATGTGTCCTGGTCGCTGCACTAGCGCCTCCTCTGGTCGGTCAGGACACCAGTTCAGGGGGTGGGGGAACTGGGGGGAATAGCATGATTCTCCCACACGCTACGTCCCCCTGGTGAAACTCCTCACTGTCAGGTGAAAAGAAGCGGCTGGTGACTCCACATGTATCGGAGGAGGTGTGTGGTAGTCTGCAGCCCTCCCCAGATCAGCAGAGGGGGTGGAGCGGTGACCAGGAAGGCTTGGAAAATAGGGTAATTGGCCAAGTCCAACTGGGGAGAAAAAGGGGGGGGTGGAAAAAAAAAGACAATGTTAAAAATGACTGGTTTTTATCCTCTGTTTTTCTAACGCATACTAGCTAGCCCCACTTAGCTTATTTCTTTCCTCCTGTTTCATATTTTTCTCTTTGCAAATGAGTATGGGCAGTCTGCCCTGCTAGTCTCCAGACGGGGCGTGACATGCCGAGAGCGTAGCAGCAATAAAGCAGCAGATCTTAAACTTCCTCAGCTGCGGGGGACAAACTGAACCCCCATCAACCAAAACCAGGTTATTTTTGCAATAAACACTCTTTGCATGTGGGGGTCCCACCAGAACCGGCTTCATAAGCCGTTTTGAGTTTGAGTGTATAATTCAATGAAGACCGACTTAGTGCGAGAGCTCTCTGATTCTGAGAGGAAACAGGAAGCAGAGAGGGTTACAGCTTTGGAGGGGGGTCTCAGATGGCGGAAAACAAACTTGGGCTGGGATGGAGTTCTTTTACCCACTGTAATGCGCGCGCGCACATACACACACACACACACACACACACACACACACACACACACACACACACACAATATGTTAAATGACAGTTTGCCCTTGACTGAGTGTGGAGTGGCTAAGCTGTGAAATGAGGAGATAGTGTTTGGCTATGGTGTTAATGACTTCAGAGCTGCGACACCTGTGGCTCGGTACCCTGAAAAATGTGAAAACCTACATTGACAAATTATTAAATGTGCACTCGTGGATCCAGCACATGCATAACATGTGCAAAGGACACGGTCACGCGTGCCCCTACTTACACCTGCGCAGGGGGCACAAACAAATCTACCACATGCAAAATCAGCAAGAGAGACTTTTGACTTTTAAAAACACAACTTTGATACATTGTCACACATTTACAGCAGCTTTGAAACAAAGACTCACAGAAATAACATTATCTGGAGAAGTCGCTCAAAATTAAATCATCGTTCATCTCTGAACAAATTACATCTTTATAACGCCACCGATTTCCAAACAGAGATGGAAGGAGAGAAAAGGAGGAGAGAGGAAAGAGAATGGCAGAGAGAAGGAAAACAGACAGAAGGAGAATGAAAGAGAGAGACTAAAAGAGACACGTACATGTACAAACAGTAAGAGGGGGAAGTGAAAATGGGAAGACGGTCACTTGTCTGCATCTCCATAAGTCAGCACTGTATGGGTGTGAAACCCTGATGGAGACCATGCTGATGGCAGAATTTGCGGAGATGATCGATAACGTATCATCGACTGTGCACGTGTGGGTGCACGAATATTTGTTGGATTTGGCAGATGTTCCCGCATGTATGCAAATTTGCGAGTGTGTGTGTGTGTGTGTGTGTGTGTGTGTGTGTTAAATCCAATTTCATCCCTCTAGGCCCTGTTGAGCCAGCATTTATCCAGCTGTGGCATATCGTCAGCCAGCATCTGTTAATGGCAGGGTGGGTTATAATTAGTACAGCCATTAACACTGCTTCATTATTCAATTGATTAGAATTTATGTCCGAGTCTGTATTCCCTCTTTATTTCTCTCTCTCTGCCCGTCTCTCTCTTTTCTCTTTCTGTCTTTTCTCACTACAATATATCCGACTGTTGCTTACTTGCTTCTTTTTCTGTTTTTCATACTTGATCCATCCATCCATCCATCTATCTGTCTATCTATCTGATCTGTCTGTCTCTGTCTGTATCCATCATGGTTTTCCTTTTTTCTCTGCCCGCTCTGACTCATTCAGTAGAGTCACACATGGGTGATCTAGATGGCTCATTTCCAGTGATGAGCACCGCAGGAGGGGGAACTCTCTAAAGCCTTCTATCCACTTTCTCATGTCCCCCCCCCACCCGCATCACAGGCTCACTCCTCACCACTCTCCTAATCTCTCACACCCTCGTTCTCGGCCTCCTCCCCCTCTCCTTTCTCTTTCCATCCTCTGTGTCCTCCCTGTCTCTTCCTTCCCCCCTCCAGAGATTCTGTCTGTCCTCTGCCCTGACTTGTGTGCCCTAATTCAAAACTCGGGCTGTTTACAAATTGCTCATTAGTTTGCCGGTATTTGACTGGAATAATTCATTTATTGACTGAATAGGTGTGATTGTTTTGTGTGTGTGTGTGTGTGTGTGTGTGTGTGTGTGTGTGTGTGTGTGTGTGTGTGTGTGCGTATGTGTGTGTGCACGTGTTTGAGAATGTGTGCAAGCGTTTGTGCGTTTGTATATGTGTATGCCTTTGCACGAGTGTGCCAACTTTGTGTGTGTGTAGGTGTGTTTGTGAGCATGTATTCACCTGTGTGTGTGTGTTCACCTGCGTGTGTGTGTGTGTGTGTCTGTATGTGTGTGTGTGTGTGTGTGTGTGTGTGTGTGTATGTGTGTGTGTGTGTGTGTGTGTGTGTGTGTGTGTGTGTGTGTGTGTGTGTGTGTGTGTGTGTGTGTGTGTGTGGCCACCACCACTCTAATTGATTATAATGGAAGTTGTCTGGTTGAAAATGAAACAGCAAAGCAGCTGACATTTTCTCTCACTGTTGATGATTTTCCATCCGTCTGTTTTCTCTTTCTCTCTTTCTTTCAGCCACTTCCCGTAAAGTGCCTCCTCCTCCCTTCCATTTCCTTTCTAATTCAGTTTTTACGAGGTCATCTTTCTAGCTTTCATTTTTTATTGGCAACTTGTTATTTAAAATTTCATTTAGCAGATTTACAATTTCATTTAGCGGATGCTTTTGTCCAAAGCGGCATACATCTGAGCATTAATGCAACACAAGCAAGGATCTAGTCAGGAGACAACAACGCAAGTGTCAAAAAACTTGGCACACTGTCAACAAACAGTGTGCCAAGGTGCATAAAAGCAATTAAAAAAAAAATACCATCAGGTGTGGAGGTGTTTGAGAAAGAGCTGGGTCTTTAGCTTCTTCTTAAAGATGGAGAGGGACTCAGCGGATCGAATAGAGTTTGGTAACTCGTTCCACCACCAGGGAACTACAGAAGAGAAGAGTCTGGCTAGTGACTTAGGGCCCCGTTGTGGCGGAAGTGCCAGACACCTTTCATTGGCAGAGTGTAGTTAGCGGGACTGAGTGTAGACCTGAATGAGGGAGTTCAGGTAGGCGGGAGCCATTTTAGTTGCTGTTTTGTAAGCGAGCATCAAGGTTTTGAATTTGATGCAGGCAGCAACTGGGAGCGAGTGGAGGGATATGAACAGCGGAGTGACATGTGCTGTTTTGGGTTGGTTGAAGACCAGATGTACCACCGCATTCTGGATCATTTGCAGAGGTTTGAAAGTGCATGCAGGGAGACCTGCCAGTAAGGAGTTGCAGTAGTCAATGCGCGATATTACAAGAGCCTGTACCAGGAGTTATGCTGCATGCTCAGACAGGTAGGGTCTAGTTTTCCTGATTTTGTACAGGGCAAATTGGCACGACTGAGCAATCGAGGCCACATGAACCTTAAAGGTTAGTTGGTCATCAATCATGACACCCAGGTTTTGGGGCAGACTTTGTTGTCATGAGTTGGGTTGATCTGAGCTGGATATTGATCTGTTGTTGCAAGGATTGACTGTCTTGGATGGCAAGCAGCTCAGTCTTAGATAGGTTAAGCTGAATGTGGCATTCTTTCATCCTTGCAAAGATACCAGCAAGGCATGATGATATCCGTGCTGCGACTGTGAGGTCATCTGGTGTGAATGATAGGAAGAGCTGGGTATCGTCAGCATAGCAATGGTATGAGAAACCATGGGAGTGAATGATTGCACCAAGTGATTAGGTGTATATTGAGAAGAGGAGGGGACCAAGCACTGACCCTTGAGTTACCCCTGTGGATAAGCCATGTGGTTTGGATACTTCTCCCCTCCAAGATACTCTAAAAGATCTTCCTGAGAGGAAGGACTTGAAAAAGCGGAGGGCAGATCCCGAGATACCAAGCTCAGTGAGTGTGGAGAGGAGGATTTGGTGGTAACCATGTCCAAGGCAGCTGACCATAAATAATAAACAATAAATAGCAGCAATAAAGCTGAGGACTGACCAGCAGCTCTAGCCAAACACAGTGATTCTATTACCGACAGGAGTGCAGTCTCGGTAGAGTGACTCCGCATACAGCCAGACTGATTTGGATCATACAGATTGCTCTCAGAAAGGAATTCAGAGACTTGGGTTAAAGACCGTGCGCTCAAGTATTTTTGAAAGAGAGGGTAGAACTGAAACCGGTCTGTAGTTTTCAACCTGGGCTGGGTTGAGTGTAGGTTTTTTGAGCAACAGGGTGACCCGAGCTTGCTTAAATACAGTGGGGAACACACCCATTGTAAGCGAGGAGTTGATGATGCGTGTGACTGCGGGATTAAGTGCGGGGGAAATGGTCTGTAGGAGGTGGATGGTATCAGGTCCAGCAGACAGGTAGTGGGAGGAGATTCCAGCAGAAGCTTGGAGACTTCCTCGCCGGTCAGGAGGGAGAATGAGGTGAGCGAGGCACTGTTCGCTGGCAGCGGCAGATGGAGTTGGTCAGGCTCAGAGAACTGGTTACTGATGGCAGAAGCCTTATCAGTAAAGTATGAGGCAAACATGTCAGGAGTGAGCAGAGTGGAGGTCGGAGGAGGAGGTGGACTGAGGAGTGAGTTAGAAGCAAAAACCATTTTTCGAGCATCAGTGGTGCTTACAGATCTTGTTCTGATAGTAAGTGGTCTTAACAGTTTTTAAGCTGGAGGAGAGTGACACTGGGAGACACTGATAGTCACCAAGGTCAGTGGACTCTGGTTTTACAGCATTTTCTCTCTGCTGCTCTGAGCCCCGCTCTTTGCTCCTTAATGACCTCAGTGAGCCATGGACTAGGGGTGCATTACAAGCAGGTTTGGATGCTAGAGGGCAAAGATTGTTAAGAGAGGAAGCCAGTGAGGAACAGAATGTGTCTGTAGCCTCATTGACAGGAAGTGAAGAAAATTCATTATGAGGAGGCATGGAAGCCAAGACCTCATTGGAGAGCTGGGTCGGTGTAAGGGACCGGACGTTTTGATGGAAGGAGACCCTTTCTGGAGGAACATGAGGATGTTACAGTAAGGAGGCCATAAATTGAATAAAGAATTAGTCTGACAGATGTAGGGAGTGACAGTCAGATTTACTGTGGAGCAGTTCCAAGTTTGTTAGTTGTATATCAGCGGGACGATGGGGGGGGGGGGTCATCTGCCATGTGTGATTGGCATGACATGGCGCCCCCTGCAGACCAAAAAGGCTCCTAAACTGTAAACAAGCACAACTTTCTCACTATTGTTCCTCCGGTTTTGAAATTTCATACACACATGCATTTCCCCATTCTGAACAGTTTCACTTCCTGGGGAATTAAACGCCATACACTTTTATGTTTTGCTTATTGAAATAATGTTTTTGACACATTCTTCGATATCCCCAGGGGGGAGGTTTCTAAAATATGGTCCAGTTATTTAAGGCGCAACCCTTTCTTTTATACAACAACAATAAATAAACTGAACCATAACATTTTATCATAGCGCTCTCTATAGGCCATCCCAGTGAAGCTTCACTTGGTTTTTCTCAAATTTGAACAAGAGTAACTCCTCTTCCCTTGCACTTAAGAGGCTTTTTACACCTGGTATGACATGCGTCTTGGGTGATCAGATCACAAGTGGACAGCCGAGGCATGTCACCGTTTACACCTGTGTCTATCATGCGTCTCCCAAGGTGTCCAGCTGACCACTTGTGTTCACATTTCGTGCCTACGTCACCTCTGCTAGAAGGTCAAAGGACCCCCTGCACAGTTAAAAAAAAGGTTATTTATTATTTATTTTCAGTTGTTGTTAGGTAACTAAAATCTTTCAAATTAAACAATCTGAAGAGGATAAATCCCCTTTTGGTCAAATGGCTCGCAATGTAGGCCAAAAGGAGAGGGAATGGCTGGTAGAGTTTAGAGAATTAACAGTTTTGTTTTTGATTACATTGTAGTCTGGCTGTTGGTGTCAGTACACCTCACTGTTTAAAGTGACAGGCAGGGAATCTTTTTTTTTCTTTTGATTGAGAAGAAATAAATAAGCTTTCATAAAGTTATTTGTTTGATTACATTTATTTTAGTGAATATCAACAATTACAATGCAAATTCAACTCATTGTCATACTTTTTGAACAGGTTAGATGAATTGTCCAATAATATCATTACTAGATATGTACTAATATCTTGTCTTTTCTCTTAATAAAGACTGGATACTGCAGGTAAGACTGCGGTAATGGGGGGGGGCAGTCAGGGGGGAGTGACTTGACTTGTGACTTGCCTTAACTCAGGCTTGACATAACCTGTGACTTTACTTGACTTGGCTTGACCCAAGAAAAAAAGACTTGAGACTATCCTGAGACTTGAAGGTAAAGACTCAAGACTTACTTGTGACTTGCACATGTGCGACTTGATGCTATCTCTGGTGTCTAATGCTACAAACACATAGTTAGACTCCTTCCCAACCCGTAGGTTTTAATCCCACACCAACAATGCAAAAATCTCCGTTTACAATAGCCAAATCCAGAATTACAATACATACTATAATACTGTGCAATCGTAGTTTTGTTAAAAAGGTTAAACCTGCAACATAACGTCATTATTTCCTCCAGATGTATCGTCCACACTCTCACTAGTCCCGTTAACAGTTGTGTCGGTACAGCTGGCGATATCGCTGCCAGCAGAATCCAACACATCTCCTTCCTCATTCCACTTCCCGACCACTCCGATCCTCGAACCTCGGTCTTTTATCCATTCCTCACTCCGACTGCAAAACAGAAGGTGACCGCGCCTTTGCAGTTTTGGCCCCAAGCCTCTGGAATACTCTTCTCCCAATCCATTAGATTCGCTGAATCGTTGGACTGTTTTAAGCGGCTTCTAAAAACCCATCTTTTCAGGCAAGCCTTTTTATAGTTTCCCACCCCTGACTTCTGTTCTGTCTCGTTTTTAGTTTGGTCTGTTACTCCCTATGTCATGTTTCTTTATCCATTCAATTTATTTTATGTATTTATTTGTATTTTGTGTATTGAGCGTAAAGCACTCTGTAACTGTATGTTTTTGAAAGTGCTATATAAATAAAATTTTGCCTGCTTGCTTCCAAAGGGCAAAATGATGGACGGTCACGCAACACTTCATCTAACTCATCATAAAATGGGCGAGTTGAAGGGTGTTCGGGTAGCGTAGCGGTCTATTCCGTTACCTACCAACGCGGCGACCGCAAGTTCAAATCCCTTGTTATCGCCGGCTTGGTCGGGCATCCCTACAGACACAATTGGCCGTGTCTGTGGGTGGGAAGCCACATGTGGGTATGTCTCCTGGTCGCTGCACTAGTACATCCTCTGGTCGGTCGGGGTGCCTGTTTGGGGGGGAGGGGGAACTGGGGGGGATAGCATGATCCTCCCTCGTGCTACGTCCCCCTGGTAAAACTGCTCACTGTCAGGTGAAAAGAAGCAGCTGGCAACACCATATGTATTGGAGGAGACATGTGGTAGTCTGCAGCCCTCCCCGGATCGACAGAGGGGCTGGAGCAGCGGCCGGGAAGGCTCGGAAGAGTGGGGTAATTGGCCAAGTACAATTGGGGAGAAAAGGGGGGGGAAATCCAAAAAAAAAAAGAATGGGCAAGTTATCCTGAACCTTCCAGACTTGCCATTGTTGTCTTTGGCTTTACGGTATGGTAGCTTCACATGTTTGATTTTATGCTGGCATGGCTGCCACCTACAGTTGTAGTCATTTTCTTCCTTTCTTTCTTCCATCTTCCTAGCAATACCCTCGTAAACGACCCGGATACAATAGAAGTCGTCTAGTTTTCTTCGGACTGAATCTTCTGTCCAAGCGGAGATTTAGGCATCTGGTTTCACTTGCACTCCAACCATGTGCTCTCTCCATTTTTTTGAGTGTTGGCACACTGTCACCAAGACGTCCTGCATTGATGATGTATTTTCCTGTTACGTCCTTTTCAGGGACACACCAGGACGCATTAGCGTTTACACTACAAAAAATATGTGGTCAAATGCATCCCAGACCACCTCGGCTAGTGGTTTGTGTGATCGGATCACAATGCATCTTGGTGGTGGTTTACCCTTGTATTTAGCGATGTCCGCTTGTGATCCGATCACCCAAGGCGCATGTTAATGCCAGGTGTAAACAGCCTGTTTGACTCACGTCTAGTCTCAAGAAATTCGATCTGTGCAAGCGTCTCTTCAAGACAAATATGAAACTGGTCTGTGTCCTCAAATCTGCTCCATGTAAAGACAGTGCAACATTTAAGCCAAAAAAATCATCCCCTAAAAATATAGGAAAAGGGGTCAAGAATGTTTAATTTTTATTGGCAATGAATAAATACCCTCAGAAAAAAACAGCCATCATGTTTTCGTCCTCCTTACATGCAGAGATGATGGCTTCAAGGCACGACTTTATTCAACCTTCTCTTGTAATAGATTCCTTGTATTATTACATATACTAAACCAAAGCATATGGTCATTCTGATCCCCCCCCCCACCCAGCCTCTCACCCAGCAGCTGTGGTTGTCTTTTCTCATCCTTTCCCTCTCACTTGTGTCAGAAAAAATGGCAGAGAAAAGCAAGTTTTGGAAGAAGGGAAAAGTGGGATGATGTAAGGCAGTGGGTTGATGATGACAACCCCCCCTCAGTCAGACCCCCCCCGTGTGAGGTGTTGCTGAGGACCCCATTGGAGCTGGCCTCTGTTAGAGAGACTATCACTATACCTCTCGTCAATGACACCAGCAGACATTGTGCTAAATCGGCAGGTATCTTGTGCGTATTGTTGTTGTATGGCATGCCTCTGCATTGTGCCATCGTAACCGGGCCAGTTTTTAATTCACAGTCACAGTGACAATGTTATCTGACGTGTCTTGCAGTAGTGGAGTGGAGATTGCATTGTGGAAGGTGAGATAAGCGGCTGCCGACCATTTGGGGGTGGCATAATCTCACAGTCTTAATCAGCTTGGAGGTACAGTAGCTCTGACTGGCTTTGGACTAGACCGTCACCGTCAGTGACGGCCATGTTTGTGCCCTATAGCCGATGCTTAAAACTTCAGAATGTGCCGCCAGCTCATCCAATTTACAGATATGCATGAACAGTTCAGCATAGTTTTGTCATGGAGGACATTGATGCACCTGCGGCAGATGCTCCATAAATGTAATCAGGAACGCTCGAATGAAACACGACAGAACAGCAGCTATGTGCAGTAACGGGTTTGCCATTATTGCAAAGGGAGTTGAATGTCTAAACAATTGAGATCTCACAAAATAGTGTCTGAGAAAATCACCACACTGACGCGTTACTCGGTTTTAGATAAGGGATAGTGGCATGGTGTCCAAAATACCACCTGACTGAACTCTGACACAAGTTTATCCATGCTTGGCTCAGCTTGGTCAGGTCTAATGTGCTGGGATCAGGGCCAGTGACAGATAGCTCAGAGGTGTGCATAGCTTGATCGCGGTTTGTACGCCTGCGTGAGCACACCTTTGTTTCATGCGTGTGCGTGTGTGTGTGTGTTTGTGTGTATGCCTGTGTTTGTGTTTGCTCGTGCATGTGTGACTCTTGAGTTCCTGACTGATGACATCAGGATTGCCTTTAATATGGCTGCCACCAGAACTCAATAACTGCTTAATTAATAGGACGTGGAGCCACCCCATTCATTCTTAATGTCAGGTTTCCAATAGGCCTCGGCGTAATGGCTTCACAGTGCAGTCCTGAGGGTAAGGGGAGAGCGCCGGCAGTCATCCATCAACATTACTAGATGGCCCCCATCAGCAACAGGAATAACATTCTTTGACTTGGAGGCTTTGAGTTTTCATGACCCATCTCCCTATTGTCTTACATGCATTCATAGCATACATACTTGCTTGCTCTCTCGCCGTCACACACAAAACACAAACACTTTTGTAATCCCACGCGCTCTTACCGCATTGAAAATAAGCCTGTCAACATTTCAAAAGCCTCCGCAGGTCCGTCTGTTTGCCGTCTTTCTCCGTCTGTTTGTCTGTCACCAGGAGCCTGCTGCGGTGAGCGTGCCTCTTTAACAAGCATAAACCGAGTCTATAACCAGGTCTAAATCTGGCTCTTGTTAATCCACGGATACCGAATCAATCAGCAGCAGGTGACAGCAGACCAGTGCAGGAGATATCAAGTGTTATTCCTCATGAAAGTAGCGGGTATCTCCAGCTATTTACAGGTTTTATCCCGAGCGCTTTATATACTCGACTTCATTTAGCACACAAACAACACTTGCGCAAGGGTGAACCTGAGCCTAACTGGAAGACCGTGTCAGGAAATGGACACAGAACTGGAAAAAAAAAATATTTTGAGGAAGAAGAAGCTGCTGTCAGTCTTCTATGCATCTCTGTTGGCTGCATCGGTGCACAGAAAAGAGAGTCGAAACCTAGAAAACCATGAAAAGCAGAGCTTTGATTACCCAATGATAACGCATCTAAATGGCATTTAACAACATTACGATTCTGAAGCCTTGTTTTAATGCGCCGGCACCTGTCCCCGCTTTCCTCATCTATGTTTGGCCAAAGTGCTGAAGATGTAAAACCGAACGATTGGCCTCGAGAAAGTCTGATCGTACGCCACCGCACAAGCATTAACGATTCAGGTGTCTTTAGATCATCCCCTTGTGGGAAATCTCTCGGCGATAGAACGTATCGAAAGTGATATTTGTTCCCTTTAGAATCTTTAGGATTGTAACTTTGAAGCGAAACCTAAATCAAAAAGCGAATTTTCCCCTTAAAATCTGATTTCTTAATTTCTTATTCTCAGTTTTATCACCGAGATCATCTACAGGAACTGCCTTTTGTGAGCTTGCGAGCCATAAACATACAATAAGAATAGAGGGGGAAAAAACCCCACCCCTAAGGTCAGTCGTCTCGGCTGTTTTGATGCTTGTTTTGTGTCTCTAACACTTTAATAAGGTCCTGTGGGAACAAGTGGGCTTAAACAAGGGCAGAGGCCTCACACTGTAAGAATGATGCGGAGTGGTAAATGGTCTGGGAAAGTTCTGGTGTGTGTGTATGTGCACACGTGCTTGTGTGTGTGTGTGCGATTGTTTGTTAGTGTGTGTGTGTTTGTGTCAGCACAGACGATTTTACGGGAATTGAGTAATTATTGCCGAAAGACCCTTGTGACTTTTAACCCGTCTCTCAAACATCCAAGCACACACATATACACACACACACACACGCACACGCACACACACTCCGTCGCTGATAGGTAATTGACCTGGGGATGGGTTGAGGTGGATTCGTAGTTTGTCTTTGGCCCCAGTGATGTCTTGCATCAAAGTGGCGTCTGTGTGTGTGTTTTTGTGTGCGACTGTGCACAAGAAAGTGTCAGTGACCTCACAGCCTGGGGAGCCTGAAATTCATCTGTTCAGTTCACACTCTGTCCTCTCAGACTTCTCATTGGATGGCCAACCTGAACTACTTCCTCCCCTGGCCTGGCAGGATCCTGTCTGTAGCAGCGAGTCACAGCCTGAAATGAATAAAAGTCTTTACTGCGAGTTCTGATGTGCTTGAAGATACCCCCCCCCCCCAAGTTGGTTGGTTAAGATCCAATTACTGTCAAAGCTAATGTGATTATTGCCCCCATTTTGTCATATTTGACAATAACCCAAATGGTTGTCGGCTTTTAGACAGATTAATGAAGCAAAGCCAAATGCGAATCCCAGAGAGGAGTCTCTCAAGTAACACACCCACACATTCATACTTCAGATTTCGTCTGCCATACATTCTCTTGTCTCTCTCTTCTCTTTGAGAAAATGCAGAAATCCTTCTTGAGACTTTGTGTAAATTGCCCAAAAAAAAAGAGTAGTTGTGTCTTGCAGGACACAACTACTCTTATTTTTTTTGCCAATTTTTCTTTTTCAATGTATTATTTGCGCAGCGGTCGACCCATCACCTTGACATTTTTTCTCTTCATTCGCTCAGCTGCTCAGTCCGTCAGACAGTCCTCAGTGCCTTAAATGGAAACATGTCAGACAATCGTTCACTCATTTAAATCACAGCTCCCAAAGCCTACCAGTCAGTCAATCAGACAGTCCGTCAGTCAGTCAGTCCATCTCTTAGCCCATCAATCTGTCACTGCACCAGTCCTACGAGACAAGCTGGGCCGCCTGTGGCGTGGGGCTATTTTGATTGTTGTGCGCTTGCTGATGGACCAACCATGTGAAAGATTCGCGCGGCACGTTGATTGACTTTAACCTGACTGAGCCTGTCCGTCATGAGACTGTGAGCTGTTAGCGAAGCACCTCAGCGTATATTCAATACAGAAGTTTGTTTCAAAATGTCAACTTTGCGGGAAAATTAGTGCCATATTTGGAGAAAGTCAAGCGCTGTTTCGCACGAGCTTTCACACACCGCGAGCTGAACGTGACTAATGAATATCGTGAAACTGCACCTTGAGCTTGCAGGAGAATTCATCAACATAAATTTGCATGAGAAAACTTGTAGCAGCGAATCGGTGCCACGCGGAATGCAAAGTGCCCTCCATGCAAGCCAGAGGTCTGGGTTTCCTTGTACAGGCTTTGTGGTGCCATAAACATCAGCTGCTAGCACCGAGTAAGAGAGAGGTACCTGTTACCGCTGGCGTTGTCAGGCAGCAGATTCTTTGGAAGTCCCATGTGATGCAGCCAATAATACAACTGCGGGTGCTGCTTTAAGCTCACATTCGTCTGTGAGGCATCTGCATTGTGTTTTTACTCAAGCACTCATAATGACAACGGGGGATTAGAAGGCTCACGCAGACAGACATTAACACACATGCAGTATACATGTAAGTACATTTAAGGACATGGAAATGAATCATGCAGCTACATGCACACACGCTACACACACACACACACACACACACACTTGAATTTGCCAACAGGTCTAAATGTATGTAGTTGTGTTCTCTTACTAGGGAAGCGCCTATAGATTAGGTTCCATGCTGAAGTGTTTAAAGTACAGGATAAGCAACAGTGACAGAAAGTTTGATCTTAGTTTTAGAGTTGTCTGTCATTACCGTGCATAGGAAGAACAAGTCTTCTGCTTCGTCTTGTTTATTTGACTCCATAGCTTGTTGCAGAGCCGACGCTCTGTCATACTAGAAACCGGTTCATGTGATAAGTATGGCTCCTTATGAAAATGACTCAATGTCTCATTTAACCAGTCAGTAGCTGTATGTCATTCTCTGGTGAAGTCACAGTTGTCTTAGTATATCACTTCATCGTGACTTAACTGATGCGTTGGCTCAACCTTTACGTTTGATCGACAAAATAGATTCATTCAATATTAATCAAAATGAGAAAATGAATGCTAAACCGATGTGCTGATGAAGTCTGTAGTCTACGTTTACAGCGGAGCAGGCTGGACAGTAACACGGGATAATATGTTGGAGGGATGATGAAGCAAAAGAAATAAAAAAGCATTGTTAACTAATGCTACAGGCAAGCAAGGGCTGATGGGAAGGTTGGTTTGTACTGAGGCACTTTAAGTATCTGTGGCCACGGGGTTGTTAAGCTGAGACGTTTTGTGATTGGGAGGCGATAGAGAGTGTGATGTGTTACTCCTCGCCTAGCAGTGTAAAAGGCGTTTCCCACCATGGCCACTGCGCTGGATGTAGCCACCATGATGACATGCTGGGATCAATGGCCGGGACGGGAGGCCGGAGTCCCCCAGGGAGCCGGAGGATTCCGGCCTTTTTTGGTTCTGCTCTGATCTATTCCCCTTCTTCCTTTTTCCCTTGCATTCCTCCCACATCCACGCCTTCTTTTTCTTATAAGTAGTGCACCGGGTCACTCATCTAATCAGTCCTCACATCCACCAGTGCATCCTGGTAAAAGTTGCTCACTGAGAAAAGCAAGAAAAAACTCACAAGGCCAGCTGGGTAGCATAGCGGTCTATTCCATTGCCTACCAACACAGGGATCACCAGTTTGAATCTCCGCGTTACCTCCGGCTTGGTCGGATGTCCCTAAAGACACAATTGGCCGTGTCTGCGGGCGGGAAGTCGGATGTGGGTATGTGTCTTGGCTGCTGCACTAGCGCCTCCTCTGGTCGGTCAGGGCACCTGTTTGGGGGGCAGGGGGAACTGGGGGGAATAGTGTGATCCTCCCACACACTACGTCCCCCTGGCGAAACCCCTCACCGTCAGGTGAAAAGAAGCGGCTGGTGACTCCACATGTATCGGAGGAGGCATGTGGTAGTCTGCAGCCCTCCCCAGACCGGCAGAGGGGGTGGAGCAGCGACCAGGATGGCTCGGAAAATATGGTAATTGGCCAGGTACAATTGGGGAGAAAAAACTCACAAGAATCATCAAGCATGCAACCAAAGTCACCACTCAAACCCAACTCTCAGACTTTTAAAGGGGGGCATGGGTCAGGAGGTAGAGCAGGTCGTCCAGTAATCGGAAGGTCACTGGTTCGATCCGCGGCTCCTCCAGAGAGTGTGTCAAAGTGTCCTTGAGCAAGACACTGAATCTGATGAGCAGGTTGGTGCCTTGCATGGCAGCTTCCTCCATCAGTGTATGAATGTGTGTGTGTGAATGGGTAAATGTGAGGCATGCATTGTGAAGCGCTTTGAGTGGTGGCTAGACTAGAAAAGCGCTATATAAATGCAGTCCATCTGCCATTTTGCTGTCACAGTTACAGTAAAAAGGAAGGCAGACTGCATCACTAAGGACCCTCCACACACCACTCGCTTCAGAGCACCTCTGGCCAAAAACAGAACTTACAAAGACACTTTCCTTCCCACTGCGATATCCATTTCAAACCAGGCCAAACAGACTGCTGCTGCCTTTTAATGCAGCCTTGCACACATGCCCTGATTTATTTATGGAATCATTTGTGTTTTTGTGCAATTTTATATGAGCCTTTCATGGGTGTATGTTTATGTTGTTTGTGACTCCTTAACCTAAGACAATTTTCTACCATCATGTGACAGACGAAGTTTTTTTTTAATCTTGAATCTTGAATTATCTCTCCCTCTACCTTTCTTTGCTCCTCATTCTCACCCCATCCGTTGGCTTATCTTAAAAAAGGTGAAAGGGGTTTAGCTTGGTTTGTTTGGATGGGACGATGGGCAAGTTCTTCCTGTGTGTGTGTGTGTGTGTGTGTGTGTGTGTGTGTGTGTGTGTGTGTGTGTGTGTGTTTGTGTGTGTTTGTGTGTGTGTGTGTGTGTTTATGTGTGTTTATGTGTGTGTGTGTGTGTGTGTGTGTTTGTGTGTGTGTTTGTGTGTGTGGAGTGTTTTTGTGATATGATCGCCAGAGAAGACCCTGGTAAAAGCTCTCTGTGCTGTTCTGGTTGTCCTGTGTCCCATCCCATTAGCGCCCGAGTGGCCAGCTATTTCCTCTCTATCTGGGCAGGCAATCTGGACATGGATTTACCAGGGCGCCTTCAGGCCTCTATTGGCTCCGGCGAGCTATCGGCACACTGTCACTGTGGGCTTGCAGGTCCTCCCGGGCTTGTTAAATGAAAATTGTAGCTGTGACCTCTGCCGTCGGGGAGGGGGGGGGGGGGAGAGAGAGCGAGAGTTAGAATAGAAGGATAGTTTGAATTCTTAATTCTTATTCAACCTTATTTAGAAGTTTTTACAAGCAAATATTTTCCAATTGAATGGATGGTGAATAAGGATGTGGTTTAGGACATGTGCTTTGTCATCCGCTTCAGTACTATTAGATGAGGAAATGCATTTAACATGTTTGTTAGACTCCAAGCACTCACACAGTGTGTTTTAGGAGTAACTCTGAATGTAAACAAAACAAGGAAAATGCCATTTGATAGCATTAAAACTGCCCTTGAACAACAATATTGACAGAAAAAAATGTCTAGCTGCGGTTAAGACTGTATACATTATTTCCCAGTTTGTATGACCTCTCACTTGTACTGGCAGGTAGTGTATCGATGGTTAGTATCTCTTCAGGTGAGTACGATGGTCATTCCTGCAAGCCGAACCAGGATGTAGCTCAGCAATGTGTTGGACCATCCATCCATCCATTATTCAAGCCGCTTATCCGAAGTTAGGTCACGGAAAGCTGGAGCCTATCCCAGCAGTCACTGGGCAGCACGCAGGGAGACACTCTGGACAGGCCGCCAGTCCATCACAGGGCCAACACATTCACACCTAGAGACAATTTAGTATGGCCGATTCACCTGACCTACATGTCTTTGGATTGTGGGAGAAAACCGGAGCACCCGGAGAAAACTCACGCAGACACGGGAGAACATGGAAACTCCACACAGAGGACAACCTGGGATAACCCTCAAGGTTGGACAACCCCGGGGTTCGAACCCAGGACCTTCTTGCCTATGGGGCAACAGCACAAACCACTGCGCGACCGTGCCGCCTTCTCACCAGCTAAATCACAGATAATTAGTAACTGTCCTAAACCAAGAACACGGCGCGCACAAAAAAGCGGGAAGTGTCGGACCATGGCTGGTCATACTGGACATTTTGGATAATTTTTAATTTGAACTTTCATGTTCATTTCCAAATACGTATTTTGATTTACTGAGTTGATTGGTCTTGCTGAAACATTTCTGAGACTCGTGTTCAGTTGCCCCGTAAGATGCTCTAGTGGCGGTCCCATGTTCAAGATCTCCACAATGAAGCCATTGAGTGAAATGATGCCGTAACTGATATGCATGATGAGGAAAAAATATGAAAATATGCCCCAAAGAGGCAAAAAATAATGAATCACCCTTTAAGGTCGGGGTAAGGATCTGGGGAGGCCGGGCTTAAAAGTAGATCTGAGCGGGAAAACCTCAGCTATGCCCTCATCCTTCGATACGTTTGGATATCCACTTGTCTTATGACCTGCAAAGGGCATATTGTATACAAACGTTTTGTCTGTGAGACTTGTCTGCTCGGTTCCTTCTGTCTCCACCCCTTTCTCTTTGTGTCGCTTACACGCTCTTGTTTCCTCTACTCGTGTTCTTTGCTGCAGAGCGTGTCCCTGTGAACCGGACTCCATTCAAGCTTCGAGTGTCTAGCAGATAAATCGCACCGAGGGAGGTCAAGCAATGAAAGAAGGGATGGAGACGTAAAGGCTGAGGGCCGGGGAGCTTGCGGTCCCGTGGTGTCACATCTTGCCTTGCCATTCTCCTGTCTATGTGGAGATGTGAAATCACTGGACGGCAGCTTGTACGTATAATGACAGGTGGCCATAGCTATATGGTGGACTGTGCTGCTGTATATGTACTTCTCCTTGTTAACGTTGTCTGACTCTCCAGTCATCTTCTCCTCTTCTGTAAACACCTTTCCATTTGAAAGGCATCGTCCCTTTGTCCTCATTTAACACCTCTGTCCTCTTTTTCTCACTTATTCTCCCCTTACCAGGTGTCAGTTAAATTTTTACTCTGTCCTTTGTCTCTCTCTCTCTCTCTCTCTCTCTCTCTCTCTCTCTCTCTCTCTCTCTCTCTCTCTCTCTCTCTCTCTCCATTCATTCTTCCATTCTCAATTGGCCATGGGCTCATCACCTCCGTTTAAGTTACAGGTCTGCTCCTTCCTCCGCCTCCTCACCAACCTGATTTACAGCCTCTGAATATTTCACAGCCGATGAATCATTTAAGACAAGTGGCTCTCTGTTGTTTTGTTTTTTTTTCTTTGCTGTTCTGATCTGGGTCCAAGCTTTGGGACGGTGCCCTACTTCGTTAGCTGGCCTGCTGTTAACTCTAATGACGGTCTTTCATTTGCTTAAAGTGGGGGAACGAGTTGTACCCTTGATTTTTAAAGAATGACACTTAAAACACTTAGAATTAGGAAGATAGCTTCAGGGTGGTGGGCCTGGTGTGATCAAGGGAAGTGTTGGCATAGTGAGCTATTTGATAGAAGTATTAAAGCAATATTTCACTGGAGAGATGATGTGAGTGCAGCATGGGACTCCCTCTATCGGCCACTACATGCATGCCCATGTACATATATGTGTGCTTGCTGGGATCATGCCTGCACAGTGGCACAGGTGCATACATTAAATGTGTCTTGGACAAGTGTGTTTTCATGCTTCTTGTCTGTGTGAGACCCCCATAATTCCCTCTCCCTTCTCTATGGCTGCATTAAGACTTCACCCAACATTTGGTACAGACTTGAACAGTCGGCTGTCCAATTTGCGCCACCCTAGTTTTGATCTCAGCAGCGCCAATGTCATTTCCAATTGTCCCGCAGACGTTTAAGTCGAAAGACGACCCTGGTCTATTATTGCCTGGCATGACACTGGACGGCCCAGTGTGATTTTCCACGTATTGAGACGTGTCTCATTGCCAGTAGTTCCACCATTAGGGCCAGCGTGAACAAACCAAGATGGGAGGAGCTCGCAGAATGGAAACTCCCTTCTTTTTTTTCTTCTTCTTCTTGTTTTTATTTTTTATGTGATCAAAGTAGGGAACACCTCTCACTTCTCATGACAAGGAGAATTGCCACCGGGCTTGTGTGCTACAGCTGAGAGCATTTCTGAAAAGGGGTCCATAAAGTACAATTTAATCAAAGTTCAGGTAAAAACAAAAAGTTTATTTGACACCCATCACGGCTGTGCTCACATCCTTTACAAAATCCTAATGTCACACACACACAGTTGCCACTGCTATTTTGTTCAATTCCTTTTCGGCATTTGTTTTACCCGGGCCAGGAATACAAAAAGCTTCTCATAAAATGACAGTTCCTCATCTAAGCATCTCATATTGCTTCAGCTATGTACACCAATTTGAATGATTTTTTTTTTTGAGAGGGATATTTTTCCCCCTTTTCTCCCCAATTGTATCCGGCCAATTACCCAACTCTTCCTAGCTATCTTGCTTGCTTCTCCACCCCCTCTGCCGATCCGGGGATGGCTGCAGACTACCACATGCCTCCTTCGATACATGTGGAGTCGCCAGCCGCTTCTTTTCATCTGACCGTGAGGAGTTTCGCCAGGGAGACATAGCATGAGGGAGGATCACGCTATTCCCCCCAGTTCCCCCTTCCCCCTGAACAGCTGCCCCAACCGGCCAGAGGAGGTGCTAGTGCAGCGAAGAGGAAGCATACCCACATCTGGCTTCCAACCTGCAGACACAACCGATTGTGTCTGTAGGGATGCGCGACCAAGCTGGAGGTAACACGGGGTTTCGAACCGGCGATCCCAAAGTTGGTAGGCAACGGAATAGACCGCTACGCCACCCGGACACCCTTGAATGATGCTTTTATTGAAAAAGCCTACCAGTCCTGCATGTGTGCAGTGTGAGGTGAGATGGCCTCAGTGAGAATTGAGCAGGTATCCTTAGCAGGTGCCACAGCTCTACTTTCGCTTGAACACACAGAGCCACATTGTCCTCCAGCTCACGCAATCAACAAAAAGCACAACCAATTCAGTCATCATGAACTTGGACAAACACAGTGTATTTACCTAAATTGCACTCCGTTGTTTGTGTGGGACAGATCGCGTGCAAGCTTAAGCCCAGTTTTTGTTGGAGACTATATCAGCCGACGCTTCGACCCTATTTGCCTGGAGCACAGGTTATTGAATTTGGCTCAGTGCATATCATCTGTGTAAATAAATCACGACGGACACACTGGCTCAGGCAAACGTTTGGGAAGGCAAAAGGTAATTGAATGAACTACAGGCTCATATTAATATCTCAACCAATATGGTGAGGTGGCCCTCGTTGACAGGCAAGGAGGTGATCACTCAATTACAACCTGTAGTTAGAAACGCTGAGTTACTGAGCCTCAAGGATCAGTGCCCATTACTACATCACCTTTCTGATAGCTCAGAGGAAATAACACTGCATGGGTTGAGAGAATGTGTTTATTGATTTCTCCACATACAGGAGGGGGGGGGGGAACCTAGGATATCTATTTATGTCTGTGTATCGTCACAACCAGGCTATGCATACATGATCACTATTGCAACAAGACATCATCAGTAGGGTCGTACTAACCTGTCTCATGATGGTGTAATCTCAGCTCACGTTCAGCTCCGTTGTAGCTGTTCCCAATCCTCCACCTGTTCTCTTCACCCTATGCCCCCCGTCTGTGTCTCTTGTGAGCTGTCAGTGTAAGGTTGCCTTACTTGCTGTTAACTATTGCCAGATGTAAAAAAAATATTGCATTTTCTTTGCAATAAACTAGGGTTGATGTACTTGAATTTGCATGAATTCTGTGTGACGGAGACTTGTGGAGTGCCTCAGGGGTGACTCATCAGACCACTACAAATGCATATCAACCATCAATGTAGAAATAATAGATAACATGTGAATCATTTGCGTTTGTGTACACTCTGTCTGTGTAATCCTTTGGTGCCACTATTCTCTTCCTTCGTAACATCTCAGCCCAGGCTAGAGAGAAACTGATCCTACAAGCTACACTGGGATGTGAAGGGGGTCAAATTGGAGCATAATTTATATGTGTTAGAGACAGCAGTCAAATAACGGTGTGGTACCACTGCCTAAACTTTGTGGCTGAGCTCAAGCTCGTTTCTCTATCCTTCTGCTACCCATCCGGAAACTAAAGATCATCCATTCTCTATTTAATATAAGATGCAATACATTGATTCTTTTTTTTTCTTTTTAATCCAGTGTTTGAACCGACTCTATCAACCCCAAGCCTGATTATATATAATGAGTTTACGACGTGTCCCCCGTGGAGGGCTGCACCATTGCACTCCCCCCCATCTGCAGCAAACATGAGACGGTTCATCTTCCACGCTTGTTCCTTCCCTCGCTGGCCGCAGCCCGCTTCCTCTTTATCTTCAAGCTTGACTTTATCTCTGTCCTTGGTGCTGAATTAACTCACATTGGCACATTCATCGCTTTTGAGGGGTTTCCTTAAATCACTTCCAAATGTGTTTTCAAACTACAGTTTATCCACCCGCTCTGGCATGGAGTAGTGACAGCAATGCTCATTTTACACATGCGTATTTTGAAGAACTTGTGAAGAAAATGCATCTCCAAGAAGATAAATTTGAATGAATGCAAGATGCATCTCAAATTGTGTCTGTGTTAGAAGGCTATTTAATCCAAGTTAACATATTTTAGCGATAAGGAAGTTATCGAAATACCTGATGTGTTTTTCTCGGGAGTCTAATTCATATATATATATTTGTAGGCTTCAGTGTGCATGAGTTCGTTCTTATTCCTTGGCATTGACTTATGCACTTGCAAAACAGTGTGAAGGGTGTGAGAGCGATTGAGTTTTCCACCTGATCAGAACAGACTGAAAGAGGAAGGGAGGCTTCGGGAGCTTTCCTGGCAGGAGAATCCGGTTTACCGCTCTGTTCAGTGACAGCTGTATTACTTCATAAATTACAGCTACACAGAGCAAACATTTTGGATTGAATCCTCGTATGCTCGCCCTTACACTTGTACTTACAGTGGCTTGCAAAAGTATTCATACCCCTTGAACTTTTCCACATTTTGTCACGTTTCGACCACAAACATAAATATATTTTATTGGAATTTTATGTGAAAGACCAAAACAAAGTGGCACACAATTGTGAAGTACAAAGAAAATGATACATGATTTAAAAAAAAAATTTACAAATAAAAAACTGAAAAGTGCGGTGTGCAAAAGTATTCAGCCCCCCTGAGTCAACACTTTGTGGAACCGCCTTTTGCTGCAACTACAGCTGCAAGTCTTTTGGGGTATGTCTCTACCAGCTTTGCACATCTAGAGACTGAAATTTTTGCCCATTCTTCTTTGCAAACAGCTCAAGCTCAGTCAGATTAGATGGAGAGCGTTTGTGAACGGCAGTTTTCAGATCTTGCCACAGATTCTCAATTGGATTTAGGTCTGGACTTGGACTGGGCCATTCTAACACATGAATCTGTTTTGTTTTAAACCATTCCATTGTAGCCCGGGCTTTATGTTTAGGGTCGTTGTCCTGCTGGAAGGTGAACCTCCGCCCCAGTCTCAAGTCTTTTGCAGACTCCAGCAGGTTTCCTTCCAAGATTGCCCTGTATTTGGCTCCATCCATCTTCCCATCAACTCTGACCATCTTCCCTGTCCCTGCTGAAGAGAAGCACCCCCAGAGCATGATGCTGCCACCACCATGTTTGACAGTGGGGATGGTGTGTTCAGACTGATGTGCAGTGTTAGTTTTCCGCCACACATAGCGTTTTGCATTTAGGCCAAAAAGTTCAATTTTGGTCTCATCTGACCAGAGCACCTTCTTCCACATGTTTGCTGTGTCCCCCACATGGCTTCTGGCAAACTGCAAACGGCACTTCTTATGGTTTTCTTTTAACAATGGCTTCTTCTTGCCACTCTTCCATAAAGGCCAGATTTGTGCAGTGCACGACCAATAGTTGTCCTGTGGACAGATTCCCCCACCTCAGCTGTGGATCTCTGCAGTTCATCCAGAGTCACCATGGGCCTCTTGGCTGCATCGCTGATCAGTGCTCTCCTTGTTCGGCCTGTAAGTTTAGGTGGACGGCCATGTCTTGGTAGGTTTGCAGTTGTGCCATACTCTTTCCATTTCCGGATGATGGATTGAACAGTGCTCCGTGAGATATTCAAAGCTTGGGAAATCTTTTTATAGCCTAACCCTGCTTTAAACTTCTCCACAACTTTATCCCTGACCTGTCTGGTGTGTTCCTTGGACTTCATGATGCTGTTTGCTCCCCAATATTCTCTTAACAAACCTCTGAGGCCGTCACAGAACAGCTGTATTTGTACTGAGATTAGATTACACACAGGTTGACTCTATTTAGTCATTAGGTCAACATTCGATCATTCAGCAGTCATCAGGCAACTTCTGAAGGCAATTGGTTGCACTCAGAGAAAAGGGGGCTGAATACTTTTGCACACTGCACTTTTCAGTTTTTTATTTGTAAATTTTTTTTTTAATCATGTATAATTTTCTTTGTACTTCACAATTGTGTGCCTCTATGTGTTGGTCTTTCACATAAAATTCCAATAAAATATATTTATGTTTTTGGTCGTAACGTGACAAAATGTGGAAAAGTTCAAGGGGTATGAATACTTTTGCAAGCCACTGTACTTATGCTTGTGTTTTGGCTCCGTCCACCAGGATAACAGGATCCTGATGATCGTATTCCTCTTTCATTTTTTTGAGATCTGGTTCTTGTTTTAGTGGGCCTCCTTCCAACTACCGCTCTGTAACTCCCGTTCACAACTTCGTCTTTGTGCGTCTCTTGCTATAATTCCCTCCCCCTCTCCTTCCCCCCTCACTCTCTTCACCTCGTCAGTTTCAGCCTTGGCAAAAAAAAACAACCTCTGAAAGCATCCTATCACCCCTGTCTGCTCCCATCACACTCGCATGTCAGTGGAAAAGTCGGAGGAGACGTCACTCGGCGTTGAGCCCTCTGTCACTCCTGTCCATGCAGACACCCCCCCACCCCTCCCTCCCACCCACCACCGCCCACAACCCCGCCCCTTCGTAAGGCATGAGGTGGCATTAGCGGCTCACATTATACACATACATGACATGAAACCGATTCAAGGTCACCCAACCAGCCTCACATATTTCTGTCCCTGAGGTTGTGTCGAGCTGCGGGGTGAGCGCGTATGACAATGTGCATGTGTGTGTGAGTGTGTGAGTTGATATGGATGTGAGTGAGTGGAGTGAGTGTGTGTGTGTGTGTGCGTGTTTGTGTGTGTGTGTGTGTGTGTGTGTGTGTGTATGATCATCATTAATATTGCACAGCAGTCTGCTTTTACAAGCACTTGCTGTTTGTTTTCACTAGAGGGGAGGGAGTAGACCAAATGAAAGAGGGGAAAAATCGGGAGTAGGTGGGAGAAAGGGAGAGAGGAAAAAGACAGCGACGTGTATTGACCATACGGAGCACTATGACGGGGGGAGAAAGAGGGAAACCAGGGAGGGAAAAAATGGGGTGAGGGATAACTGGTGTGCCCCCATTGTACAGCTTTAAGGATTTAATAAGCCAGCATCTGGCCGCCTCTCCCTTGCTGTTGATACAGAGTTTTAACACAGTGCATTGGAGGATGTGGGTGTGTGTGTGTGTGTGGGGGGCGCTCATATATGGGCAAGCCGTGTCTCTGGGTGATGTGTTTGTGTGTTTCTTTCCATGCTCTTTCCCTGCATCTGTCGGAAACCAGTCTGTCGGGACATGCTCATTTTTTTGTCAGCTAATCACAAAATCACACATTCTCTACAGTGTTTCCATCTGTCGTAGGCTTTCAATGCTGATGAGGAGCCAGCTAATTAATGGAGAGAGCAGTGGGCATTTCATGAGGGGGGGGGGGCTCCGGCATCATGCACACACACACACACACGCACACACACGCACACACGCACAAATTATGGAGCGCTTCGCCTTTGAAATGATACGTTGCTTTGTTTATGAAGCTTGGGAATAGCGAGACTTCTGCAAAAACCTCCATGAAAAAGTCAACAAATGCAAAGATGAAGCGATATGAAAACACTTGTGACAAACTTTTGTTTAAGCATAGTCTGTTGGAAATAATCACATTTCAGATATCAAAGGTATAACTTTGCATATTTTCAGAGCTGGAGGGAAACCAAAATCATCCCCCTCCCATCGCCCGACATCGATATGACAAGCTGACCACTGCTTATAACCACTGGTAATGGTGTGCGAGGGACAGTTGGCCTGTTTGTACCTCGTTACTGAGCCACCGCTTTGTACAGGATATCCTCCCACCTTTGTCCTCCCTAATGGATGCATGCTATGACTGCTCCTTCGGCATCAGCCTATGAAGCTATATTCATTAACCATGACACAACTGTTTCTTTCTTCGACAGAATATTCGGTAATAGCTAATTACTTGCACTTAGCAGATAGAGATCATTGTAATTCTGATAACCACCATAGGCGGCTAATGGTCTGCTTTTAAGCCGTAGTTTGTGAGGTTTTTTTTTTAACTTCCTGTGTGGCATATTAGCTCCAGAGCTCACCATCTAAAACTGCGGTGTCAATGAAGTCACGGAGTTTCAGCGCTTCCTGATGGAATGTTCAATAACTAGGCAACAAATGATGTGAGGTTCTACCCAGTAAGCAGAGTGGGGTAATACTGCTGTGAAACTAAATCCAGTTCCCAAGAGTAGCAAAGGAAATCACTGAAGGCTTTCAGAAAAATTTGCCAGACTCCTTGTTGCAACTTTCTATCTGACGTACGGCTTGTGTAAGTGTCCTGCTGCCGTCAGTCTCCAGCTCTTCTGTCTGTCTCTCTGCTCCTCCATCATAGTGTCATCACATCATTTTCATCCTCTACCCTGCCTCTCTCCTTCACCTTCTGACTCAGTCCCAGTAGAGGTCCTGTCAGAAAGAAAGTGACACAGAGAGACAGGGACATGCACTCTGTGTGTTTTTCATGCACACGTGTGTGCAATTATACATGCGTGGCTGCTTGCACAGATTTATTTTGGACTTTGAGCATGTGTGTGTGTGTGAGTGTGAGTGTGAGTGCGTGTGCGTGTCTGTGCGTGTGCGTGTGCGTGTGTGAGAGAGAGAGAGAGAGAGAGAGAGAGAGAGAGAGAGAGAGAGAGAGAGAGAGAGAGAGAGAGAGAGAGAGAGAGAGAGAGAGAGAGAGAGAGAGAGAGAGTGAATGTGCGTGAGTGTATTTGTCGACGCATGTGTCGAGGCCCATCGCATTGTGCTGCTGATGGAGACACAGATGTGTCTGATGTGACCCTGACTTGGGACTGCTTCAGTGAAGCTGGAGCTTCACCAATCTCCAGGTTACAGTGATGAAGTTACACTAATAACAGGACACCATTCAGGGAGGGGGAGTTTTGTCTCTGAGTGTCACCCTGACCCTGGGGCCATTGCCGATGGTGGGCCTCCGACGGGCATGCTTGGCAGCGCGGCACGTGGCAGGTTGGCGGATGATGAAAGTGCAACGGGAGGGGGCAGTGGATGAGAGAGGAGAGCCCTGAAGGTCGAAGGTAAACAGCTGGCTCAGTACGGCTGACAGTGGGAAATGTGAGGACGTGGAGGCAGCTGGAGAGAAAAGGACACATGGATTCATTTATCAAGTGCTCTGCTATCAACTTTGACAAGGGTACATTTCAAATATGCCATGAAACAAAAAGAGCTGCTAGTTAATCAGCTCCGAACCAAAAAAACATTCGTGACCAACAGGGGAAAAACAGAAATTGTGGGAGATATATTTTTTCATAGTTTATTCATCTTCTCATCCACAGATGAGGTGGCATAAAGGAGGTTAATAGATGTTTTTTGATGGCTAAATCAAAAATGTGCATTTTGATTAGTTTCCTGATGTCTAAAAGAGGCTTGGTCGCTGTGTGAGGCCTCATTCAGACTTTTTGTTTAATTTCCTGCCGACTTCAATTTAAAAAACCAAGGATTGATTAGAAACATGTCCATTGCAGACAGATGTCTTATTAAACCTGCAGTAGACAACTTTTCAACGTTCCCCCTAGCGTTTCTACGTGTTTTTATTATCGGGAGCCTGGCTACTGTCCAAAGCAAGAAACAACTGTAAGAATCCCAATATGATCTAGACACCCCGATCTCAGTGCCATGATGAAGGCAAAGTAAAACATCTGGTAGTATTAATAAGGGGCCAGGTTGTGTTACTTACTGATCCAGTAGAGAGAATGAACACCGCTTTGGAACCCTCTCAAGTCCCGGGTGTTGTATCGAACTCTGTTTCTCCTTCAAGATCTGTTCCCCCCTAAACAGAGTTTGATACAACACTGGGACGCTTGATTAACCTCAACTTAACTTCAACCTTAGGGCCCTGACAAACCAGGCCGACGGTTGGCCGTCGGCGACCATCTGTGACCCTAGTTTTTGTGGTGTGTCCTGCACCATCAGCACTAGTCGGACCCTTGTTGGCAGCTTTTCAGCCGAATCAACATGTTGAATCGGCGGAGCC